>NW_027478598.1:0-300000 GCF_051014685.1 Ptiloglossa arizonensis | reverse complement strand
CGTATAACGTATAACGAATAACGTATAACGTATAACGTATAACGTATAACGTATTACGTATAACGTATAACGTTTAACGTATAACGTATAACGTATAACGTATAACGTATAACGTATAACGTATAACGTATAACGTTTAACGTATAACGTATAACGTATAACGTATAACGTATAACGTATAACGTATAACGTATAACGTATAACGTATAGCGTAAAACGTATAACGAATAACGTATAACGTATAACGTATAACGTATGACGTATCACGTATAAGGTATGACCTATAACGCATAACGTATAGCGTATAACGCATAACGTATAACGTATAACGTATAACGTATAACGTATAACGTATAACGTATAACGTATAACGTATAACGTATAACGTATAACGTATAACGTACAGCGTATAACGTCAAACGTATAACGTATAACGTATAACGTATAACGCATAACGTATAACGTATAACGTTTAACGTATAACGTATAACGTATAACGTATAACGTATAACGTTTAACGTATAACGTATAACGTATAACGTATAACGTATAACGTATAACGTATAACGTATAACGTATAACGTATAACGTAAAACGTATAACGAATAACGTATAACGTATAACGTATAACGTATGACGTATCACGTATAAGGTATGACCTATAACGCATAACGTATAGCGTATAACGCATAACGTATAACGTATAACGTATAACGTATAACGTATAACGTATAACGTATAACGTATAACGTATAACGTATATCCTATAACGCATAACGTATAACGTATAACGTATATCGTATAACGTATAACGTATAACGTAAAACGTATAACGTGTAACGTATAACGTATAACGTATAACGTATAACGTATAACGTATAACGTATAACGTATAACGTATATCCTATAACGCATAACGTATAACGTATAACGTATATCGTATAACGTATAACGTATAACGTAAAACGTTTAACGTATAACCTATAACGTCTAACGTATAACGTATAACGTATAACGTATACCGTACAACGTATAACGTATACCGTATAACGTATAACGTCAAACGTATAACGTATAACGTATAACGTATAACGCATAACGTATAACGTATACCGTATAACGTATAACGTATAACGTATAACGTATAACGTATAACGTCAAACGTGTAACGTATAACGTATAACGTATAGCGTATAACGTTTAACGTATAACCTATAACGTATAACGTATAACGTATAACGTATAACGTATAACGTATAACGTATAACGTATAACGTATAACGTATAACGTATAACGTATAACGTATAACGTATAACGCATAACGTATAACGTATAACGTACAGCGTATAACGTCAAACGTATAACGTATAACGTATAACGTATAACGTATAACGCATAACGTATAACGTATAACGTATAACGCATAACGTATAACGTATAACGTATAATGTATAACGTATAACGTATAACGTATAACGTATAACGTATAACGTATAACGTATAACGTATAACGTATAACGTATAACGCACAGCGTATAACGTCAAACGCATAACGTATAACGTATAACGAATAAAGTATAACGTATAACGTTTAACGTATAACGTATAACGTATAACGTATAACTTATAACGTAAAACGTATTACATATTACGTATAACGAGTAACGTATGACGTGTAACGTATAACGTATAACGCATAACGTATAACGTATAACCTATAACGTATAACGTATAACGTATAACGTATAACGAATAACGTATAACGTATAACGTATAACGTATAACGTATTACGTATAACGTATAACGTTTAACGTATAACGTATAACGTATAACGTATAACGTATAACGTATAACGTATAACGTATAACGTTTAACGTATAACGTATAACGTATAACGTATAACGTATAACGTATAACGTATAACGTATAACGTATAACGTATAGCGTAAAACGTATAACGAATAACGTATAACGTATAACGTATAACGTATGACGTATCACGTATAAGGTATGACCTATAACGCATAACGTATAGCGTATAACGCATAACGTATAACGTATAACGTATAACGTATAACGTATAACGTATAACGTATAACGTATAACGTATAACGTATAACGTATAACCTATAACGTATAACGTATAACGTATAACGTATAACGTATAACGTATAACGTATAACGTATAACGTATAACGTATAACGTATAACGTATAACGTATAACGTATAATGTATAACGTGTAACTTATAACGTATAACGTAAAACGTATAACGTATAACGTATAACGTATAACGTATAACGTATAACGTATAACGCATAACGTATACCGTATAACGTATAACGTATAACGTATAACGTATAACGTATAACGTATAACGTATAACGTATAACGTATAACGTATAACGTATAACGTATAACTTACCACGTGAAACGTATTTCATATTACGTATAACGAGTAACGTATAACGTATAACGTATAACGTATAACGTATAACGTATAACGTATAACGTATAACGTATAACGTATAACGTATAACGTATAACGTATAACGAATAACGTATAACGTATAACGTATAGCGTATAACGTTTAACGTATAACCTATAACGTCTAACGTATAACGTATACCGTATAACGTATAACGTATAACGTATAACGTATAACGTCAAACGTATAACGTATAACGCATAACGTATAACGTATAACGCATAACGCATAACGTATAACGTATAACGTATAACGTATAATATATAACGTATAACGTATAACGTATAACGTATATCGTGTAACGTATAACGTATAACGTATAACGTTTAACGTATAACGTATAACGTATAACGTATAACGTATAACGTATAACGTATAACGTATAACGTACAGCGTATAACGTCAAACGTGTAACGTATAACGTATAACGTATAACGTATAACGCATAACGTATAACGTATAACGTATAACGCATAACCTATAACGTATAACGTATAACGTATAACGTATAACGTACAACGTATAACGTATAACGTATATCGTATAACGTATTACGTATAACGTATAACGTTTAACGTATAACGTATAACGTATAACGTATAACGAATAACGTATAACGTATAACGTATAACGTTTAACGTATAACGTACAACGTATAACGTATAACGTATAACGTATAACGTATAACGTATAACGTATAACGTATAACGTAAAACGTATAACGAATAACGTATAACGTATAACGTATAACGTATGACGTATCACGTATAAGGTATGACCTATAACGCATAACGTATAGCGTATAACGCATAACGTATAACGTATAACGTATAACGTATAACGTATAACGTATAACGTATAACGTATAACGTATATCCTATAACGCATAACGTATAACGTATAACGTATATCGTATAACGTATAACGTATAACGTAAAACGTATAACGTGTAACGTATAACGTATAACGTATAACGTATAACGTATAACGTATAACGTATAACGTATAACGTATATCCTATAACGCATAACGTATAACGTATAACGTATATCGTATAACGTATAACGTATAACGTAAAACGTTTAACGTATAACCTATAACGTCTAACGTATAACGTATAACGTATAACGTATACCGTACAACGTATAACGTATACCGTATAACGTATAACGTCAAACGTATAACGTATAACGTATAACGTATAACGCATAACGTATAACGTATACCGTATAACGTATAACGTATAACGTATAACGTATAACGTATAACGTCAAACGTGTAACGTATAACGTATAACGTATAGCGTATAACGTTTAACGTATAACCTATAACGTATAACGTATAACGTATAACGTATAACGTATAACGTATAACGTATAACGTATAACGTATAACGTATAACGTATAACGTATAACGTATAACGTATAACGTATAACGCATAACGTATAACGTATAACGTACAGCGTATAACGTCAAACGTATAACGTATAACGTATAACGTATAACGTATAACGCATAACGTATAACGTATAACGTATAACGCATAACGTATAACGTATAACGTATAATGTATAACGTATAACGTATAACGTATAACGTATAACGTATAACGTATAACGTATAACGTATAACGTATAACGTATAACGCACAGCGTATAACGTCAAACGCATAACGTATAACGTATAACGAATAAAGTATAACGTATAACGTTTAACGTATAACGTATAACGTATAACGTATAACTTATAACGTAAAACGTATTACATATTACGTATAACGAGTAACGTATAACGTGTAACGTATAACGTATAACGCATAACGTATAACGTATAACCTATAACGTATAACGTATAACGTATAACGTATAACGAATAACGTATAACGTATAACGTATAACGTATAACGTATTACGTATAACGTATAACGTTTAACGTATAACGTATAACGTATAACGTATAACGTATAACGTATAACGTATAACGTATAACGTTTAACGTATAACGTATAACGTATAACGTATAACGTATAACGTATAACGTATAACGTATAACGTATAACGTATAGCGTAAAACGTATAACGAATAACGTATAACGTATAACGTATAACGTATGACGTATCACGTATAAGGTATGACCTATAACGCATAACGTATAGCGTATAACGCATAACGTATAACGTATAACGTATAACGTATAACGTATAACGTATAACGTATAACGTATAACGTATAACGTATAACGTATAACGTATAACCTATAACGTATAACGTATAACGTATAACGTATAACGTATAACGTATAACGTATAACGTATAACGTATAACGTATAACGTATAACGTATAACGTATAACGTATAACGTATAATGTATAACGTGTAACTTATAACGTATAACGTAAAACGTATAACGTATAACGTATAACGTATAACGTATAACGTATAACGTATAACGCATAACGTATACCGTATAACGTATAACGTATAACGTATAACGTATAACGTATAACGTATAACGTATAACGTATAACGTATAACGTATAACGTATAACTTACCACGTGAAACGTATTTCATATTACGTATAACGAGTAACGTATAACGTATAACGTATAACGTATAACGTATAACGTATAACGTATAACGTATAACGTATAACGTATAACGTATAACGTATAACGTATAACGAATAACGTATAACGTAAAACGTATAACGTATAACGTATAATGTATAACGTATAACGTATAACGTATAACGTAAAACGTATAACGTATAACGTATAACGTATAACGTATAACGTACAACGTATAACGTACAACGTATAACGTATAACGTATAACGTATAACGTATAACGTATAACGTATAACTCGTAACGTATAACGTATAACGTATAACGTTTAACGTATAACCTATAACGTCTAACGTATAACGTATAACGTATAACGTATATCCTATAACGCATAACGTATAACGTATAACGTATATCGTATAACGTATAACGTATAACGTAAAACGTTTAACGTATAACCTATAACGTCTAACGTATAACGTATAACGTATAACGTATAACGTATACCGTATAACGTATAACGTATAACGTATAACGTATAACGTCAAACGTATAACGTATAACGTATAACGCATAACGTATAACGTATAACGCATAACGCATAACGTATAACGTATAACGTATAACGTATAATATATAACGTATAACGTATAACGTATAACGTATATCGTATAACGTATAACGTATAACGTATAACGTTTAACGTATAACGTATAACGTATAACGTATAACATATAACGTATAACGTATAACGTATAACGTACAGCGTATAACGTCAAACGTGTAACGTATAACGAATAACGTATAACGTATAACGTATAACGTATGACGTAACACGTATAAAGTATGACCTATAACGCATAACGTATAGCGTATAACGCATAACGTATAACGTATAACGTATAACGTATAACGTATAACGTATAACGTATAACGTATAACGTATAACGTATAACCTATAACGTATAACGTATAACGTATAACGTATAACGTATAACGTATATCGTATAACGTATAACGTATAACGTATAACGTATAACGTATAACGTATAACGTATAACGTATAACGTATAACGTATAACGTATAACGTATAACGTATAACGTACAGCGTATAACGTCAAACGTGTAACGTATAACGTATAACGTATAACGTATAACGCATAACGTATAACGTATAACGCATAACGCATAACGTATAACGTATAACGTATAACGTATAATATATGACGTATAACGTATAACGTATAACGTATATCGTATAACGCATAACGTATAACGTATAACGTATAACGTATAATATATAACGTATAACGTATAACGTATAACGTATATCGTATAACGTATAACGTATAACGTATAACGTTTAACGTATAACGTATAACGTATAACGTATAACGTATAACGTATAACGTATAACGTATAACGTATAACGTACAGCGTATAACGTCAAACGTGTAACGTATAACGTATAACGTATAACGTATAACGCATAACGTATAACGTATAACGTATAACGTATAACGCATAACCTATATCGTATAACGTATAACGTATAACGTATAACGTACAACGTATAACGTATAACGTTTATCGTATAACGTATTACGTATAACGTATAACGTTTAACGTATAACGTATAACGTATAACGTATAACGTATAACGTATAACGTATAACGTATAACGTAAAACGTATAACGAATAACGTATAACGTATAACGTATGACGTATGACGTATCACGTATAAGGTATGACCTATAACGCATAACGTATAACGTATAACGTATAACTTACAACGTGAAACGTATTTCATATTACGTATAACGAGTAACGTATAACGTATAACGTACAACGTATAACGTATAACGTATAACGTATAACGTAAAACGTATAACGTATAACGTATAACGTATAACGTATAACGTACAACGTATAACGTACAACGTATAACGTATAACGTATATCGTATAACGTATAACGTATAACGTATAACGTATAACGTATAACGTATAACGTATAACGTATAACGTATAACGTATAACGTACAGCGTATAACGTCAAACGTGTAACGTATAACGTATAACGTATAACGTATAACGCATAGCGTATAACGTATAACGCATAACGCATAACGTATAACGTATAACGTATAACGTATAATATATAACGTATAACGTATAACGTATAACGTATAACGTATATCGTATAACGTATAACGTATAACGTATAACGTTTAACGTATAACGTATAACGTATAACGTATAACGTATAACGTATAACGTATAACGTATAACGTACAGCGTATAACGTCAAACGTGTAACTTATAACGTATAACGTATAACGTATAACGTATAACGTATAACGTACAACGTATAACGTACAACGTATAACGTATAACGTATATCGTATAACGTATAACGTATAACGTATAACGTATAACGTATAACGTTTAACGTATAACGTATAACGTATAACGTATAACGTATAACGTATAACGTATAACGTATAACGTATAACGTATAACGTATAACTTATAACGTATAACGTATAACGTATAACGTATAACTCATAACGTATAACGTATAACGTATAACGTATAACGTATATCGTATAACGTATAACGTATAACGTATAACGTATATCGTATAACGTATATCGTATAACGTATAACGTATAACGTAAAACGTTTAACGTATAACCTATAACGTCTAACGTATAACGTATAACGTATAACGTATAACGTATAACGTATAACGTATAACGTATAACGTATAACGTATAACGTATAACGTATAACGTATAACGTATAACGTATAACGTATAACGTATAACGTATAACGTATAAGGTATACCGAATAACGTAAAACGTATAACGCATAACGTGTAACGTATAACGTGTAACGAAGAACGTATAACGAATAACGTATAACGTATAACGTATAACGTATAACGTATAACGTATAACCTATGACGTATAACGTATAACGTATAACGTATAACGTATAACGTATACCGTATAACGTATAACGTATAACGTATAACGTATAACGTATACCGTATAACGTATAACGTATAACGTATAACGTATAACGTATAACGTAAAACGTATAACGTATACCGTATAACGTTTTACATATTTCGTATAACGTATAACGTGTATCGTATAACTTATGACGTATAACTTATAACGTATGACGTATATCGTATAACTTGTAACGAAAAACGTATAACGAATAACGTAAAATGTATGACGCATTACATATTACGTATAACGTATAACGTATAACGTATAACGTATAAGGTATACCGAATAACGTAAAACGTATAACGCATAACGTATAACGTATAACGTGTAACGAAGAACGTATAACGAATAACGTATAACGTATATCGTATAACGTATAACGTATAACGTATAACGTCTAACGTATAACGTATAACGTATAACGTATAACGAATAACGTATAACGTAAAACGTATAACGTATAACGTATAACGTATAACCTATGACGTATAACGTATAACGTATAACGTATAACGTATACCGTATAACGTATAACGTATAACGTATAACGTATAACGTATACCGTATAACGTATAACGTATAACGTATAACGTATAACGTATAACGTATAACGTATAACGTATAACGTATAACGTATAACGTATAACGTATAACGTATAACGTATAACGTATAACGTATAACGTATAACGTATAACGTATAACGTATAACGTATTACGTATAACGTATAACGTATAAAGTATAACGTATAACGTATAACGTATAACGTATAACGTATAACGTATAACGTATAACGTACAACGAATAACGCAAAACGTATAACGCATAACGTATAACGTATAACGTGTAACGAAGAACGTATAACGAATAACGTATAACGTATAACGTATAACGCATAACGTATAACGTATAACGTATAACGTATAACGTATATCGTAAAACGTATAACGTATGACGTATAAAGAATAACGTATAACGTATAACGTATAAAGAATAACGTATAACGTATAACGTATAACGAATAACGTAAAACGTATAACGCATAACGTATAACGTATAAGGTGTAACGAAGAACGTATAACGAATAACGTATAACGTATATCGTATAACGTAGAACGTATAACGTATAACGTATATCGTAAAACGTATAACGTATAACGTATAACGTATAACGTATAACGTATAACGTATAACGTATAACGTATAACGTATAACGTATAACGTATATCGTATACCGTATAACGTATAACGTATACCGTATAACGTATAACGTATAACGTATAACGTATAACGTATAACGTATAACGTATAACGTATACCGTATAACGTATAACGTATAACGTATAACGTATAACGTATAACGTATAACGGATAACGTATAACGTATAACGTATAACGTATATCGTATACCGTATAACGTATAACGTATAACGTATAACGTATAACGTATACCGTATAACGTATAACGTATAACGTATAACGTATAACGTATAACGTAAAACGTATAACGTATACCGTATAACGTATAACGTATAACGTATAACCTATAACGTAACGTATAACGTATAACGTAACGTATACCGTATAACGTATAACGTATAACGTATAACGTATAACGTACACCGTATAACGTATAACGCATAACGTATAACATATAACGTATAACGTATAACGTATAACGTAAAACGTATAACGCATAACGTATATAGTATACCGTATAACGTATAACGTATATCGTATAACGCATAAAGAATAACGTATAACGTATAACCTATGACGTATAACGTATAACGTATAACGTATAACGTATAACGTATAACGTATAACGTATAACGTATAACGTATAACGGATAACGTATAACGTATAACGTATAACGTATATCGTATACCGTATAACGTATAACGTATAACGTATAAGCTACAACGAATAAAGTATAACGTATAACATATAACGTATAACGTATAACCTATAACGTATAACGTATAACGTCCAACGAATAACGCAAAACGTATAACGCATAACGTATAACGTATAACGTGTAA
Source organism: Ptiloglossa arizonensis (assembly GCF_051014685.1). NCBI lineage: Eukaryota > Metazoa > Arthropoda > Insecta > Hymenoptera > Colletidae > Ptiloglossa > Ptiloglossa arizonensis. The sequence goes on along the minus strand of NW_027478598.1, from coordinate 289,875 downwards.
CGAAGAACGTATAACGAATAACGTATAACGTATAACGTATAACGCATAACGTATAACGTATAACGTATAACGTATAACGTATAACGTATAACGTATAACGTATAACGTATAACGTATAACGTATAACGTATAACGCATAACGTATAACGTATAACGTATAACGTATACCGTATAACGTATAACGTATAACGTATAACGTATAACGTATAACGTATAACGTATCACGAATAACGTAAAACGTATAACGCATAACGTATAACGTATAACGTGTAACGAAGAACGTATAACGAATAACGTAAAGCGTATTACGTATTACATATTTCGTATAACGTATAACGTGTATCGTATAACTTATGACGTATAACTTATAACGTATGACGTATATCGTATAACTTGTAACGAAAAACGTATAACGAATAACGTAAAACGTATGACGCATTACATATTACGTATAACGTATAACGTATAACGTATAACGTATAACGTATAACGTATAACGTATAAGGTATACCGAATAACGTAAAACGTATAACGCATAACGTGTAACGTATAACGTGTAACGAAGAACGTATAACGAATAACGTATAACGTATAACGTATAACGTATAACGTATAACGTATAACCTATGACGTATAACGTATAACGTATAACGTATAACGTATACCGTATAACGTATAACGTATAACGTATAACGTATAACGTATACCGTATAACGTATAACGTATAACGTATAACGTATAACGTAAAACGTATAACGTATACCGTATAACGTATAACGTATAACGTATAACGTATAACGTATAACGTATAACGTATAACGTATACCGTATAACGTATAACGTATAACGTATAACGTATAACGTACACCGTATAACGTATAACGTATAACGTATAACGTATAACGTAAAACGTATAACGTATAACGTATAACGTATAACGTATAACGTATAACGTATAACGTATAACGTATTACGTATAACGTATAACGTATAACGTATAACGTATAACGAATAACGTATAACGTAAAACGTATAACGTATAACGTATAACGTATAACCTATGACGTATAACGTATAACGTATAACGTATAACGTATACCGTACAACGTATAACGTATAACGTATAACGTATAACGTATACCGTATAACGTATAACGTATAACGTATAACGTATAACGTATAACGTATAACGTATAACGTATAACGTATAACGTATAACGTATAACGTATAACGTATAACGTATAACGTATAACGTATAACGTATAACGTATAACGTATATCGTATAACGCATAAAGAATAACGTATAACGTATAACCTATGACGTATAACGTATAACGTATAACGTATAACGTATATCGTATAACGTATAACGTATAACGTATAACGTATAACGTATAACGTATGACGTATAACGTATAACGTATAACGTATAACGGATAACGTATAACGTATAACGTATAACGTATATCGTATACCGTATAACGTATAACGTATAACGTACAAGGTATAACGAATAAAGTATAACGTATAACGTATAACGTATAACGTATAACCTATAACGTATAACGTATAACGTACAACGAATAACGCAAAACGTATAACGCATAACGTATAACGTATAACGTGTAACGAAGAACGTATAACGAATAACGTATAACGTATAACGTATAACGCATAACGTATAACGTATAACGTATAACGTATAACGTATAACGTATAACGTATAACGTATAACGTATAACGTATAACGTATAAGGTATACCGAATAACGTAAAACGTATAACGCATAACGTGTAACGTATAACGTGTAACGAAGAACGTATAACGTATAACGTATAACGTATATCGTATACCGTATAACGTATAACGTATAACGTACAAGGTATAACGAATAAAGTATAACGTATAACGTATAACGTATAACGTATAACCTATAACGTATAACGTATAACGTACAACGAATAACGCAAAACGTATAACGCATAACGTATAACGTATAACGTGTAACGAAGAACGTATAACGAATAACGTATAACGTATAACGTATAACGCATAACGTATAACGTATAACGTATAACGTATAACGTATAACGTATAACGTATAACGTATAACGTATAACGTATAACGTATAACGTATAACGTACAACGAATAACGCAAAACGTATAACGCATAACGTATAACGTATAACGTGTAACGAAGAACGTATAACGAATAACGTATAACGTATAACGTATAACGCATAACGTATAACGTATAACGTATAACGTATAACGTATAACGTATAACGTATAACGTATAACGTATAACGTATAACGTATAAGGTATACCGAATAACGTAAAACGTATAACGCATAACGTGTAACGTATAACGTGTAACGAAGAACGTATAACGAATAACGTATAACGTATAACGTATAACGTATAACGTATAACGTATAACCTATGACGTATAACGTATAACGTATAACGTATAACGTATACCGTATAACGTATAACGTATAACGTATAACGTATAACGTATACCGTATAACGTATAACGTATAACGTATAACGTATAACGTATAACGTAAAACGTATAACGTATACCGTATAACGTTTTACATATTTCGTATAACGTATAACGTGTATCGTATAACTTATGACGTATAACTTATAACGTATGACGTATATCGTATAACTTGTAACGAAAAACGTATAACGAATAACGTAAAATGTATGACGCATTACATATTACGTATAACGTATAACGTATAACGTATAACGTATAAGGTATACCGAATAACGTAAAACGTATAACGCATAACGTATAACGTATAACGTGTAACGAAGAACGTATAACGAATAACGTATAACGTATATCGTATAACGTATAACGTATAACGTATAACGTCTAACGTATAACGTATAACGTATAACGTATAACGAATAACGTATAACGTAAAACGTATAACGTATAACGTATAACGTATAACCTATGACGTATAACGTATAACGTATAACGTATAACGTATACCGTATAACGTATAACGTATAACGTATAACGTATAACGTATACCGTATAACGTATAACGTATAACGTATAACGTATAACGTATAACGTATAACGTATAACGTATAACGTATAACGTATAACGTATAACGTATAACGTATAACGTATAACGTATAACGTATAACGTATTACGTATAACGTATAACGTATAAAGTATAACGTATAACGTATAACGTATAACGTATAACGTATAACGTATAATGTAAAACGTATAACGCATAACGTATATAGTATACCGTATAACGTATAACGTATATCGTATAACGCATAAAGAATAACGTATAACGTATAACCTATGACGTATAACGTATAACGTATAACGTATAACGTATAACGTATAACGTATAACGTATAACGTATAACGTACAACGAATAACGCAAAACGTATAACGCATAACGTATAACGTATAACGTGTAACGAAGAACGTATAACGAATAACGTATAACGTATAACGTATAACGCATAACGTATAACGTATAACGTATAACGTATAACGTATATCGTAAAACGTATAACGTATGACGTATAAAGAATAACGTATAACGTATAACGTATAAAGAATAACGTATAACGTATAACGTATAACGAATAACGTAAAACGTATAACGCATAACGTATAACGTATAAGGTGTAACGAAGAACGTATAACGAATAACGTATAACGTATATCGTATAACGTAGAACGTATAACGTATAACGTATATCGTAAAACGTATAACGTATAACGTATAACGTATAACGTATAACGTATAACGTATAACGTATAACGTATAACGTATAACGTATAACGTATTACGTATAACGTATAACGTATAACGTATAACGTATAACGAATAACGTATAACGTAAAACGTATAACCTATGACGTATAACGTATAACGTATAACGTATAACGTATACCGTATAACGTATAACGTATAACGTATAACGTATAACGTATACCGTATAACGTATAACGTATAACGTATAACGTATAACGTATAACGTATAACGTATAACGTATAACGTATAACGTATAACGTATAACGTATAACGTATAACGTATAACGTATAACGTATAACGTATAACGTATAACGTATAACGTATAACGTATAACGTATAACGTATAACGTATAACGTATTACGTATAACGTATAACGTATAACGTATAACGTATAACGTATTACGTATAACGTATAACGTATAAAGTATAACGTATAACGTATAACGTATAACGTATAACAAATAACGTATAACGTAAAACGTATAACGCATAACGTATATAGTATACCGTATAACGTATAACGTATATCGTATAACGCATTAAGAATAACGTATAACGTATAACCTATGACGTATAACGTATAACGTATAACGTATAACGTATATCGTATAACGTATAACGTATAACGTATAACGTATAACGTATAACGTATAACGTATAACGTATAACGTATAACGTATAACGTATAACGTATGACGTATAACGTATAACGTATAACGTATAACGTATAACGTATAACGTATATCGTATAACGTATAACGTATAACGCATAACGTATAACGTATAACGTATAACGTATACCGTATAACGTATAACGTATAACGTATAACGTATAACGTATCACGAATAACGTAAAACGTATAACGCATAACGTATAACGTATTACGTATAACGTATAACGTATAAAGTATAACGTATAACGTATAACGTATAACGTATAACAAATAACGTATAACGTAAAACGTATAACGCATAACGTATATAGTATACCGTATAACGTATAACGTATATCGTATAACGCATTAAGAATAACGTATAACGTATAACCTATGACGTATAACGTATAACGTATAACGTATAACGTATATCGTATAACGTATAACGTATAACGTATAACGTATAACGTATAACGTATAACGTATAACGTATAACGTATAACGTATAACGTATAACGTATGACGTATAACGTATAACGTATAACGTATAACGTATAACGTATAACGTATATCGTATAACGTATAACGTATAACGCATAACGTATAACGTATAACGTATAACGTATACCGTATAACGTATAACGTATAACGTATAACGTATAACGTATAACGTATAACGTATCACGAATAACGTAAAACGTATAACGCATAACGTATAACGTATAACGTGTAACGAAGAACGTTTAACGAATAACGTATAACGTATAACGTATAACGTATAACGTATAACGTATATCGTATAACGTATAACGTATAACGCATAACGTATAACGTATAACGTATAACGTATACCGTATAACGTATAACGTATAACGTATAACGTATAACGTATAACGTATCACGAATAACGTAAAACGTATAACGCATAACGTATAACGTATAACGTGTAACGAAGAACGTTTAACGAATAACGTAAAGCGTATTACGTATTACATATTTCGTATAACGTATAACGTGTATCGCATAACTTATGACGTATAACTTATAACGTATGACGTATATCGTATAACTTGTAACGAAAAACGTATAACGAATAACGTAAAACGTATGACGCATTACATATTACGTATAACGTATAACGTATAACGTATAACGTATAAGGTATACCGAATAACGTAAAACGTATAACGCATAACGTATAACGTATAACGTGTAACGAAGAACGTATAACGAATAACGTATAACGTATATCGTATAACGTATAACGTATAACGTATAACGTCTAACGTTTAACTTATAACGTATAACGTATAACGTATAACGTATAACGTAGAACGTAGAACGTATAACGTATAACGTATATCGTAAAACGTAAAACGTATAACGTATAACGTATAACGTATAACGTATGACGTATAACGTATAACGTATAACGTATAACGTATAACGTATAACGTATACCGTATAACGTATAACGTATAACGTATAATGTATATCGTAAAACGTATAACGTATGACGTATAAAGAATAACGTATAACGTATAACGTATAAAGAATAACGTATAACGTATAACGTATAACGAATAACGTAAAGCGTATAACGCATAACGTATAACGTATAAGGTGTAACGAAGAACGTATAACGAATAACGTATAACGTATATCGTATAACGTAGAACGTATAACGTATAACGTATATCGTAAAACGTATAACGTATAACGTATAACGTATAACGTATAACGTATAACGTATAACGTATAACGTATAACGTATAACGTATAACGTATAACGTATAACGTATAACGTATAACGTATAACGTATAACGTATAACGTATAACGTATAACGTATAACGTATAACGTACAACGTACAACGTATAACGTATAACGTATAACGTATAACGTATAACGTATAACGTATAACGTATAACGTATAACGTATAACGTATAACGTATAACGTATAACGTATAACGTATAACGTATAACGTATAACGTATAACGTATAACGTATAACGTATAACGTATAACGTATAACGTATAACGTATAACGTATAACGTATAACGTATAACGTATAACGTATAACGTATAACGTATAACGTATAACGTATAACGTATAACGAATAACGTAAAACGTATAACGCATAACATGTAACGTATAACGAATAACGTAAAACGTAGAACGCATGACGTATATCGTATACCGTATAACGTATAACGTATATCGTATAACGTATAACGCATAAAGAATAACGTATAACGTATAACCTATGACGTATAACGTATAACGTATAACGTATAACGTATATCGTATAACGTATAACGTATAACGTATTACGTATAACGTATAACGTATAACGTATAACGTATGACGTATAACGTATAACGTATAACGTATAACGTATAACGGATAACGTATAACGTTTAACGTATAACGTATATCGTATACCGCATAACGTATAACGTATAACGTATAAGGTATAACGAATAAAGTATAACGTATAACGTATAACGTATACCGTATAACGTATAACGTATAACGTATAACGTATAACGTACAACGAATAACGCAAAACGTATAACGCATAACGTATAACGTATAACTTGCAACGAAGAACGTATAACGAATAACGTATAACGTATATCGTATAACGTATAACGTATAACGTATGACGTATAACATATAACGTATAACGTATATCGTATAACGTATAACGTATAACGTATAACGTATAACGTATAACGTATAACGTATAACGTATAACGTATAACGTATAACGTATAACGTATACCGTATAACGTATACCGTATAACGTATAACGTATACCGTATGACGTATAACGTATAACGTATCACGAGTAACGTAAAACGTATAACGCATAACGTATAACGTATAACGTGTAACGAAGAACGTATAAGCAATAACGTAAAACGTATTACGTAAAACATATTTCGTATAACGTATAACGTGTATCGTATAACTTATGACGTATTACTTATAACGTATGACGTATAACGTATAACTTGTAACGAAAAACGTTTAACGAATAACGTAAAACGTATGACGCGTTACATAATACGTATAACGTATAACGTGTAACGAATAACGCAAAACGTATAACGCATAACGTATAACGTATAACGTGTAACGAAGAAAGTATAACGAATAACGTATAACGTATAACGCAAAACGTATAACGTATAACGTATAACGTATAACGTATAACGTATAACGTATAACGTATAACGTATAACGTATAACGTATAACGTATAACGTATAACGTATAACGTATACCGTATAACGTATAACGTATAACGTATAACGTATAACGTATAACGTATAACGTGTAACGAAGAACGTATAACGAATAACGTATAACGTATATCGTATAACGTATAACGTATAACGTATAACGTATAACGTGTATGGTATAACGAATAACGTATAACGCATAAAGAATAACGTATAACGTATAACCTATGACGTATAACGTATAACGTATAACGTATAACGTATAAGGTATAACGTGTAACGCATAACGTATAACGTGTAACGTATAATGTATGACGTATGACGTATAACGTATACCGTATAATGTATAACGTATAACGCTTCACGTATAACGTATAACGTATAACGTATAACGTATAACGTATAACGTATAACGTATAACGTATAACGTATAACGTATAACGTATAACGTATAACGTATAACGTATAGCGTATAACGTATAACGTATAACGTATAACGTATAACGTATAACGTATAACGTATAACGTATATCGTAAAACGTATAACGTATAACGTATAACGTATAACGTATAACGTATAACGTATAACGTATAACGTATAACGTATAACGTATACCGTATAACGTATAACGTATAACGTATAACGTATAACGTATACCGTATAACGTATACCGTATAACGTATAACGTATAACGTATAACGTATAACGTATAACGTATCACGAATTACGTAAAACGTATAACGCATCACGTATAACGTATAACGTGTAACGAAGAACGTATAACGAATAACGTAAAACGTATTACGTATTACATATTTCGTATGACGTATAACGTGTATCGTATAACTTATGACGTATAACTTATAACGTATGACGTATAACGTGTAACTTGTAACGAAAAACGTATAACGAATAACGTAAAACGTATGACGCGTTACATATTACGTATAACGTATAACGTATAACGTATAACGTATAACGTATAACGTGTAACGAATAACGCAAAACGTATAACGCACAACGTATAACGTATAACGTGTATCGAAGAACGTATAACGAATAACGTATAACGTATAACGTATATCGTAAAACGTATAACGTATGACGTATAAAGAATAACGTATAACGTATAACGTCTAAAGAATAACGTATAACGTATAACGCATAACGTTTAACGTATAACGTGTAACGAAGAACGTATAACGTATAACGTATAACGTATAACGTATATCGTAAAACGTAGAACGTATAACGAATAACGTATATCGTAAAACGTATAACGTATAACGTATAACGTATAACGTATAACGTATAACGTATAACGTATAACGTATAACGTATAACGTATACCGTATAACGTATAACGTATAACGTATAACGTATATCGTAAAACGTATAACGTATGACGTATAAAGAATAACGTATAACGTATAACGTATAAAGAATAACGTATAACGTATGACGTATAACGAATAACGTAAAACGTATAACGCATAACGTATAACGTATAACGTGTAACGAAGAACGTATAACGAATAACGTATAACATATATCGTATAACGTAGAACGTATAACGTATAACGTATAACGTATAACGTATAACGTATAACGTATAACGTATAACGTATAACGTATAACGTATAACGTATAACGTATAACGAATAACGTATAACGTATACCGTATAACGTATAACGTATAACGTATAACGTATATCGTAAAACGTATAACGTATGACGTATAAAGAATAACGTATAACGTATAACGTATAAAGAATAACGTATAACGTATAACGTAAAACGAATAACGTAAAACGTATAACGCATAACGTATAACGTATAACGTGTAACGAAGAACGTATAACGTATAACGTATATCGTAAAACGTATAACGTATAACGTATAACGTATAACGTATGACGTATAACGTATAACGTATAACGTATAACGTATAACGTATAACGTATAACGTATAACGAATAAAGTATAACGTATAACGTATAACGTATACCGTATAACGTATAACGTATAACGTATAACGTATAACGTACAACGAATAACGCAAAACGTATAACGCATAACGTATAACGTATAACTTGCAACGAAGAACGTATAACGAATAACGTATAACGTATATCGTATAACGTATAACGTATAACGTATGACGTATAACATATAACGTATAACGTATATCGTATAACGTATAACGTATAACGTATAACGTATAACGTATAACGTATAACGTATAACGTATAACGTATAACGTATAACGTATAACGTATACCGTATAACGTATACCGTATAACGTATAACGTATACCGTATGACGTATAACGTATAACGTATCACGAGTAACGTAAAACGTATAACGCATAACGTATAACGTATAACGTGTAACGAAGAACGTATAAGCAATAACGTAAAACGTATTACGTAAAACATATTTCGTATAACGTATAACGTGTATCGTATAACTTATGACGTATTACTTATAACGTATGACGTATAACGTATAACTTGTAACGAAAAACGTTTAACGAATAACGTAAAACGTATGACGCGTTACATAATACGTATAACGTATAACGTGTAACGAATAACGCAAAACGTATAACGCATAACGTATAACGTATAACGTGTAACGAAGAAAGTATAACGAATAACGTATAACGTATAACGCAAAACGTATAACGTATAACGTATAACGTATAACGTATAACGTATAACGTATAACGTATAACGTATAACGTATAACGTATAACGTATAACGTATAACGTATAACGTATACCGTATAACGTATAACGTATAACGTATAACGTATAACGTATAACGTATAACGTGTAACGAAGAACGTATAACGAATAACGTATAACGTATATCGTATAACGTATAACGTATAACGTATAACGTATAACGTGTATGGTATAACGAATAACGTATAACGCATAAAGAATAACGTATAACGTATAACCTATGACGTATAACGTATAACGTATAACGTATAACGTATAAGGTATAACGTGTAACGCATAACGTATAACGTGTAACGTATAATGTATGACGTATGACGTATAACGTATACCGTATAATGTATAACGTATAACGCTTCACGTATAACGTATAACGTATAACGTATAACGTATAACGTATAACGTATAACGTATAACGTATAACGTATAACGTATAACGTATAACGTATAACGTATAACGTATAGCGTATAACGTATAACGTATAACGTATAACGTATAACGTATAACGTATAACGTATAACGTATATCGTAAAACGTATAACGTATAACGTATAACGTATAACGTATAACGTATAACGTATAACGTATAACGTATAACGTATAACGTATACCGTATAACGTATAACGTATAACGTATAACGTATAACGTATACCGTATAACGTATACCGTATAACGTATAACGTATAACGTATAACGTATAACGTATAACGTATCACGAATTACGTAAAACGTATAACGCATCACGTATAACGTATAACGTGTAACGAAGAACGTATAACGAATAACGTAAAACGTATTACGTATTACATATTTCGTATGACGTATAACGTGTATCGTATAACTTATGACGTATAACTTATAACGTATGACGTATAACGTGTAACTTGTAACGAAAAACGTATAACGAATAACGTAAAACGTATGACGCGTTACATATTACGTATAACGTATAACGTATAACGTATAACGTATAACGTATAACGTGTAACGAATAACGCAAAACGTATAACGCACAACGTATAACGTATAACGTGTATCGAAGAACGTATAACGAATAACGTATAACGTATAACGTATATCGTAAAACGTATAACGTATGACGTATAAAGAATAACGTATAACGTATAACGTCTAAAGAATAACGTATAACGTATAACGCATAACGTTTAACGTATAACGTGTAACGAAGAACGTATAACGTATAACGTATAACGTATAACGTATATCGTAAAACGTAGAACGTATAACGAATAACGTATATCGTAAAACGTATAACGTATAACGTATAACGTATAACGTATAACGTATAACGTATAACGTATAACGTATAACGTATAACGTATACCGTATAACGTATAACGTATAACGTATAACGTATATCGTAAAACGTATAACGTATGACGTATAAAGAATAACGTATAACGTATAACGTATAAAGAATAACGTATAACGTATGACGTATAACGAATAACGTAAAACGTATAACGCATAACGTATAACGTATAACGTGTAACGAAGAACGTATAACGAATAACGTATAACATATATCGTATAACGTAGAACGTATAACGTATAACGTATAACGTATAACGTATAACGTATAACGTATAACGTATAACGTATAACGTATAACGTATAACGTATAACGTATAACGAATAACGTATAACGTATACCGTATAACGTATAACGTATAACGTATAACGTATATCGTAAAACGTATAACGTATGACGTATAAAGAATAACGTATAACGTATAACGTATAAAGAATAACGTATAACGTATAACGTAAAACGAATAACGTAAAACGTATAACGCATAACGTATAACGTATAACGTGTAACGAAGAACGTATAACGTATAACGTATATCGTAAAACGTATAACGTATAACGTATAACGTATAACGTATGACGTATAACGTATAACGTATAACGTATAACGTATAACGTATAACGTATAACGTATAACGTATAACGTATAACGTATATCGTAAAACGTATAACGTATGACGTATAAAGAATAAAGTATAACGTATAACGTATAAAGAATAACGTATAACGTATAAAGTAAAACGAATAACGTATAACGTATAACGCATAACGTATAACGTATAACGTGTAACGAAGAACGTATAACGTATAACGTATATCGTAAAACGTATAACGTATAACCTATAACGTATAACGTGTAACGAAGAACGTATAACGAATAACGTAAAACGTATAACGCATAACATGTAAAGTATAACGTATCACGTATAACGTATAACGTATAACGTATAACGTATAACGTATAACGTATAACGTATAACGTATAACGAATAACGTAAAACGTATGACGCGTTACATATTACGTAAAACGTATAACGTATAACGTATAACGTATACCGTATAACGTATAACGTATATCGTATAACGTGTTACGTATATCGTAAAACGTATAACGTATGACGTATAAAGAATAACGTATAACGTATAACGTATAAAGAATAACGTATAACGTATAACGTAAAACGAATAACGTAAAACGTATAACGCATAACGTTTAACGTATAACGTGTAACGAAGAACGTATAACGTATATCGTATAACGTATATCGTAAAACGTAGAACGTATAACGTATAACGTATATCGTAAAACGTATAACGTATAACGTATAACGTATAACGTATAACGTATAACGTATAACGTATAACGTATAACGTATAACGTATAACGTATAACGTATACCGTATAACGTATAACGTATAACGTATAACGTATATCGTAAAACGTATAACGTATGACGTATAAAGAATAACGTATAACGTATAACGTATAAAGAATAACGTATAACGTATAACGTAAAACGAATAACGTAAAACGTATAACGAATAACGTATAACGTATAACGTGTAACGAAGAACGTATAACGTATAACGTATATCGTAAAACGTATAACGTATAACGTATAACGTATAACGTATGACGTATAACGTATAACGTATAACGTATAACGTATAACGTATAACGTATAACGTATAACGTATAACGTATATCGTAAAACGTATAACGTATGACGTATAAAGAATAACGTATAACGTATAACGTATAAAGAATAACGTATAACGTATAAAGTAAAACGAATAACGTATAACGTATAACGCATAACGTATAACGTATAACGTGTAACGAAGAACGTATAACGTATAACGTATATCGTAAAACGTATAACGTATAACCTATAACGTATAACGTGTAACGAAGAACGTATAACGAATAACGTAAAACGTATAACGCATAACATGTAAAGTATAACGTATCACGTATAACGTATAACGTATAACGTATAACGTATAACGTATAACGTATAACGTATAACGTATAACGTATAACGAATAACGTAAAACGTATGACGCGTTACATATTACGTAAAACGTATAACGTATAACGTATAACGTATACCGTATAACGTATAACGTATAACGTATAACGTGTAACGTATATCGTAAAACGTATAACGTATGACGTATAAAGAATAACGTATAACGTATAACGTATAAAGAATAACGTATAACGTATAACGTAAAACGAATAACGTAAAACGTATAACGCATAACGTTTAACGTATAACGTGTAACGAAGAACGTATAACGTATATCGTATAACGTATATCGTAAAACGTAGAACGTATAACGTATAACGTATATCGTAAAACGTATAACGTATAACGTATAACGTATAACGTATAACGTATAACATATAACGTATAACGTATAACGTATAACGTATAACGTATAACGTATAACGTATACCGTATAACGTATAACGTATAACGTATAACGTATATCGTAAAACGTATAACGTATGACGTATAATGAATAACGTATAACGTATAACGTATAAAGAATAACGTATAACGTATGACGTATAACGAATAACGTAAAACGTATAACGTATAACGTATAACGTATAACGTATTACGTATAACGTATAACGTATAACGTATAACGTATAACGTATAACGTATAACGAATAACGTATAACGTATACCGTATAACGTATAACGTATAACGTATAACGTATATCGTAAAACGTATAACGTATGACGTATAAAGAATAACGTATAACGTATAACGTATAAAGAATAACGTATAACGTATAACGTAAAACGAATAACGTAAAACGTATAACGCATAACGTATAACGTATAACGTGTAACGAAGAACGTATAACGTATAACGTATATCGTAAAACGTATAACGTATAACGTATAACGTATAACGTATGACGTATAACGTATAACGTATAACGTATAACGTATAACGTATAACGTATAACGTATAACGTATAACGTATAACGTATATCGTAAAACGTATAACGTATGACGTATAAAGAATAACGTATAACGTATAACGTATAAAGAATAACGTATAACGTATAAAGTAAAACGAATAACGTATAACGTATAACGCATAACGTATAACGTATAACGTGTAACGAAGAACGTATAACGTATAACGTATATCGTAAAACGTATAACGTATAACCTATAACGTATAACGTGTAACGAAGAACGTATAACGAATAACGTAAAACGTATAACGCATAACATGTAAAGTATAACGTATCACGTATAACGTATAACGTATAACGTATAACGTATAACGTATAACGTATAACGTATAACGTATAACGAATAACGTAAAACGTATGACGCGTTACATATTACGTAAAACGTATAACGTATAACGTATAACGTATACCGTATAACGTATAACGTATATCGTATAACGTGTAACGTATATCGTAAAACGTATAACGTATGACGTATAAAGAATAACGTATAACGTATAACGTATAAAGAATAACGTATAACGTATAACGTAAAACGAATAACGTAAAACGTATAACGCATAACGTTTAACGTATAACGTGTAACGAAGAACGTATAACGTATATCGTATAACGTATATCGTAAAACGTAGAACGTATAACGTATAACGTATATCGTAAAACGTATAACGTATAACGTATAACGTATAACGTATAACGTATAACGTATAACGTATAACGTATAACGTATAACGTATAACGTATAACGTATACCGTATAACGTATAACGTATAACGTATAACGTATATCGTAAAACGTATAACGTATGACGTATAAAGAATAACGTATAACGTATAACGTATAAAGAATAACGTATAACGTATAACGTAAAACGAATAACGTAAAACGTATAACGCATAACGTATAACGTATAACGTGTAACGAAGAACGTATAACGTATAACGTATATCGTAAAACGTATAACGTATAACGTATAACGTATAACGTATGACGTATAACGTATAACGTATAACGTATAACGTATAACGTATAACGTATAACGTATAACGTATAACGTATATCGTAAAACGTATAACGTATGACGTATAAAGAATAACGTATAACGTATAACGTATAAAGAATAACGTATAACGTATAAAGTAAAACGAATAACGTATAACGTATAACGCATAACGTATAACGTATAACGTGTAACGAAGAACGTATAACGTATAACGTATATCGTAAAACGTATAACGTATAACCTATAACGTATAACGTGTAACGAAGAACGTATAACGAATAACGTAAAACGTATAACGCATAACATGTAAAGTATAACGTATCACGTATAACGTATAACGTATAACGTATAACGTATAACGTATAACGTATAACGTATAACGTATAACGTATAACGTATAACGAATAACGTAAAACGTATGACGCGTTACATATTACGTAAAACGTATAACGTATAACGTATAACGTATACCGTATAACGTATAACGTATAACGTATAACGTGTAACGTATATCGTAAAACGTATAACGTATGACGTATAAAGAATAACGTATAACGTATAACGTATAAAGAATAACGTATAACGTATAACGTAAAACGAATAACGTAAAACGTATAACGCATAACGTTTAACGTATAACGTGTAACGAAGAACGTATAACGTATATCGTATAACGTATATCGTAAAACGTAGAACGTATAACGTATAACGTATATCGTAAAACGTATAACGTATAACGTATAACGTATAACGTATAACGTATAACGTATAACGTATAACGTAT
Organism: Ptiloglossa arizonensis; assembly: GCF_051014685.1. Taxonomy (NCBI): domain Eukaryota; kingdom Metazoa; phylum Arthropoda; class Insecta; order Hymenoptera; family Colletidae; genus Ptiloglossa; species Ptiloglossa arizonensis. Next base: position 273,273 of record NW_027478598.1, on the reverse strand, counting down.
AACGTATAACGTATAACTGTATAACGTATACCGTATAACGTATAACGTATAACGTATAACGTATATCGTAAAACGTATAACGTATGACGTATAATGAATAACGTATAACGTATAACGTATAAAGAATAACGTATAACGTATGACGTATAACGAATAACGTAAAACGTATAACGCATAACGTATAACGTATAACGTGTAACGAAGAACGTATAACGAATAACGTATAACATATATCGTATAACGTATAACGTATAACGTATAACGTATAACGTATAACGTATAACGTATAACGTATAACGTATAACGTATAACGTATAACGTATAACGTATAACGTATAACGTATAACGTATAACGTATAACGAATAACGTAAAACGTATGACGCGTTACATATTACGTATAACGTATAACGTATAACGTATAACGTATAACGTATAACGTATAACGAGTAACGTAAAACGTATAACGTATAACGTATAACGTATAACGTATAACGTATAACGTATAACGTATAACGTATAACGTATAACGTATACCGTATAACGTATAACGTATAACGTATAACGTATAACGTATAACGTATAACGTATAACGTATAACGTATAACGTATTACGTATAACGTATAACGTATAACGTATAACGTATAACGAATAACGAATAACGTATAACGTATAACGTAAAACGTATAACGTATAACGTATAACGTATAACGTATAACCTATGACGTATAAGGTATAACGTATAACGTATAACGTATAACGTATAACGTATAACGTATAACGTATAACGTATAACGTATAACGTATAACGTATAACGTATATCGTATAACGTATAACGTATAACGTATAACGTTTTACGTATAACGTATAACGTATAACGTATAACGTATAACGAATAACGAATAACGTATAACGTAAAACGTATAACGTATAACGTATAACGTATAACGTATAACCTATGACGTATAACGAATAACGTAAAACGTATAACGCATAACGTATAACGTATAACGTATAACGTATATCGTAAAACGTATAACGTATGACGTATAAAGAATAACGTATAACGTATAACGTATAAAGAATAACGTATAACGTATGACGTATAACGAATAACGTAAAACGTATAACGCATAACGTATAACGTATAACGTATAACGTATAACGTATAACGTATAACGTATAACGTATAACGTATACCGTATAACGTATAACGTATAACGTATAACGTAAAACGTATAACGTATAACGTATAACGTATAACGTAAAACGTATAACGTATGACGTATAACGTATAACGTATAACGTATAACGTATAAAGAATAACGTATAACGTATGACGTATAACGAATAACGTAAAACGTATAACGCATAACGTATAACGTATAACGTGTAACGAAGAACGTATAACGAATAACGTATAACATATATCGTATAACGTATAACGTATAACGTATAACGTATAACGTATAACGTATAACGTATAACGTATAACGTATAACGTATAACGTATAACGTATAACGAATAACGTAAAACGTATGACGCGTTACATATTACGTATAACGTATAACGTATAACGTATAACGTATAACGTATAACGAATAACGTAAAACGTATAACGTATACCGTATAACGTATAACGTATAACGTATAACGTATAACGTATAACGTATAACGTATAACGTATAACGTATAACGTATATCGTATAACGTATAACGTAAAACGTATAACGTATGACGTATAAAGAATAACGTATAACGTATAACGTATAAAGAATAACGTATAACGTATGACGTATAACGAATAACGTAAAACGTATAACGCATAACGTATAACGTATAACGTGTAACGAAGAACGTATAACGAATAACGTATAACATATATCGTATGACGTAGAACGTATAACGTATAACGTATAACGTATGACGTATAACGTATAACGTATAACGTATAACGTATAACGTATAACGTATAACGTATAACGTATAACGTATAACGTATACCGTATAACGTATAACGTATAACGTATAACGTATATCGTAAAACGTATAACGTATGACGTATAAAGAATAACGTATAACGTATAACGTATAAAGAATAACGTATAACGTATAACGCAAAACGAATAACGTAAAACGTATAACGCATAACGTATAACGTATAACGTGTAACGAAGAAAGTATAACGTATAACGTATATCGTAAAACGTATAACGTATAACGTATAACGTATAACGTATAACGTATAACGTATAACGTATAACGTATAACGTATAACGTATAACGTATAACGTATAACGTATAACGTATTACGTATAACGTATAACGTATAACGTACAACGTATAACGAATAACGAATAACGTATAACGTAAAACGTATAACGTATAACGTATAACGTATAACGTATAACCTATGACGTATAAGGTATAACGTATAACGTATAACGTATAACGTATAACGTATAACGTATAACGTATATCGTAAAACGTATAACGTATGACGTATAAAGAATAACGTATAACGTATAACGTATAAAGAATAACGTATAACGTATAACGTAAAACGAATAACGTAAAACGTATAACGCATAACGTTTAACGTATAACGTGTAACGAAGAACGTATAACGTATATCGTATAACGTATATCGTAAAACGTAGAACGTATAACGTATAACGTATATCGTAAAACGTATAACGTATAACGTATAACGTATAACGTATAACGTATAACGTATAACGTATAACGTATAACGTGTAACGTATAACGTATACCGTATAACGTATAACGTATAACGTATAACGTATAACGTAAAACGTATAACGTATGACGTATAAAGAATAACGTATAACGTATAACTTATAAAGAATAACGTATAACGTATGACGTATAACGAATAACGTAAAACGTATAACGCATAACGTATAACGTATAACGTGTAACGAAGAACGTATAACGAATAACGTATAACATATATCGTATAACGTATAACGTATAACGTATAACGTATAACGTATAACGTATAACGTATAACGTATAACGTATAACGTATAACGTATAACGTATAACGTATAACGAATAACGTAAAACGTATGACGCGTTACATATTACGTATAACGTATAACGTATAACGTATAACGTATAACGTATAACGTATATCGTAAAACGTATAACGTATGACGTATAAAGAATAACGTATAACGTATAACGTATAAAGAATAACGTATAACGTATAACGCAAAACGAATAACGTAAAACGTATAACGCATAACGTATAACGTATAACGTGTAACGAAGAAAGTATAACGTATAACGTATATCGTAAAACGTATAACGTATAACGTATAACGTATAACGTATAACGTATAACGTATAACGTATAACGTATAACGTATAACGTATAACGTATAACGTATTACGTATAACGTATAACGTATAACGTATAACGTATAACGAATAACGAATAACGTATAACGTAAAACGTATAACGTATAACGTATAACGTATAACGTATAACCTATGACGTATAAGGTATAACGTATAACGTATAACGTATAACGTATAACGTATAACGTATAACGTATAACGTATAACGTATAACGTATAACGTATATCGTAAAACGTATAACGTATGACGTATAAAGAATAACGTATAACGTATAACGTATAAAGAATAACGTATAACGTATAACGTAAAACGAATAACGTAAAACGTATAACGCATAACGTTTAACGTATAACGTGTAACGAAGAACGTATAACGTATATCGTATAACGTATATCGTAAAACGTATAACGCATAACGTATAACGTATAACGTGTAACGAAGAACGTATAACGAATAACGTATAACATATATCGTATAACGTATAACGTATAACGTATAACGTATAACGTATAACGTATAACGTATAACGTATAACGTATAACGTATAACGTATAACGTATAACGTATAACGTATAACGTATAACGAATAACGTAAAACGTATGACGCGTTACATATTACGTATAACGTATAACGTATAACGTATAACGTATAACGTATAACGTATAACGAATAACGTAAAACGTATAACGTATACCGTATAACGTATAACGTATAACGTATAACGTATAACGTATAACGTACAACGTATAACGTATAACGTATAACGTATAACGTATACCGTATAACGTATAACGTATAACGTATAACGTATAACGTATAACGTATAACGTATATCGTATAACGTATAACGTATAACGTATAACGTTTTACGTATAACGTATAACGTATAACGTATAACGTATAACGAATAACGAATAACGTATAACGTAAAACGTATAACGTATAACGTATAACGTATAACGTATAACCTATGACGTATAACGAATAACGTAAAACGTATAACGCATAACGTATAACGTATAACGTATAACGTATATCGTAAAACGTATAACGTATGACGTATAAAGAATAACGTATAACGTATAACGTATAAAGAATAACGTATAACGTATGACGTATAACGAATAACGTAAAACGTATAACGCATAACGTATAACGTATAACGTGTAACGAAGAACGTATAACGAATAACGTATAACATATATCGTATGACGTAGAACGTATAACGTATAACGTATAACGTATAACGTATAACGTATAACGTATAACGTATAACGTATAACGTATAACGTATAACGTATAACGTATAACGTATAACGTATACCGTATAACGTATAACGTATAACGTATAACGTATATCGTAAAACGTATAACGTATGACGTATAAAGAATAACGTATAACGTATAACGTATAAAGAATAACGTATAACGTATAACGTATAACGTATAACGTATAACGTATACCGTATAACGTATAACGTATAACGTATAACGTATAACGTAAAACGTATAACGTATGACGTATAAAGAATAGCGTATAACGTATAACGTATAAAGAATAACGTATAACGTATAACGTATAACGTATAACGTATAACGTATAACGAATAACGTAAAACGTATAACGTATACCGTATAACGTATAACGTATAACGTATAACGTATAACGTATAACGTATAACGTATAACGTATAACGTATAACGTATATCGTATAACGTATACCGTATAACGTATAACGTATAACGTATAACGTATAACGTATAACGTATAACGTATATCGTATAACGTATAACGTATAACGTATAACGTATTACGTATAACGTATAACGTATAACGTATAACGTATAACGTATAACGTATAACGTATAACGTATAACGAATAACGTAAAACGTATAACGTATACCGTATAACGTATAACGTATAACGTATAACGTATAACGTATAACGTACAACGTATAACGTATAACGTATAACGTATAACGTATACCGTATAACGTATAACGTATAACGTATAACGTATAACGTATAACGTATAACGTATATCGTATAACGTATAACGTATAACGTATAACGTTTTACGTATAACGTATAACGTATAACGTATAACGTATAACGAATAACGAATAACGTATAACGTAAAACGTATAACGTATAACGTATAACGTATAACGTATAACCTATGACGTATAACGAATAACGTAAAACGTATAACGCATAACGTATAACGTATAACGTATAACGTATATCGTAAAACGTATAACGTATGACGTATAAAGAATAACGTATAACGTATAACGTATAAAGAATAACGTATAACGTATGACGTATAACGAATAACGTAAAACGTATAACGCATAACGTATAACGTATAACGTGTAACGAAGAACGTATAACGAATAACGTATAACATATATCGTATGACGTAGAACGTATAACGTATAACGTATAACGTATAACGTATAACGTATAACGTATAACGTATAACGTATAACGTATAACGTATAACGTATAACGTATAACGTATAACGTATACCGTATAACGTATAACGTATAAAGAATAACGTATAACGTATAACGTATAACGTATAACGTATAACGTATACCGTATAACGTATAACGTATAACGTATAACCTATGACGTATAACGAATAAGGTAAAACGTATAACGCATAACGTATAACGTATAACGTATAACGTATATCGTAAAACGTATAACGTATGACGTATAAAGAATAACGTATAACGTATAACGTATAAAGAATAACGTATAACGTATGACGTATAACGAATAACGTAAAACGTATAACGCATAACGTATAACGTATAACGTGTAACGAAGAACGTATAACGAATAACGTATAACATATATCGTATGACGTAGAACGTATAACGTATAACGTATAACGTATAACGTATAACGTATAACGTATAACGTATAACGTATAACGTATAACGTATAACGTATAACGTATAACGTATAACGTATACCGTATAACGTATAACGTATAACGTATAACGTATATCGTAAAACGTATAACGTATGACGTATAAAGAATAACGTATAACGTATAACGTATAAAGAATAACGTATAACGTATAACGTAAAACGAATAACGTAAAACGTATAACGCATAACGTATAACGTATAACGTGTAACGAAGAACGTATAACGTATAACGTATATCGTAAAACGTATAACGTATAACGTATAACGTATAACGTATAACGTATAACGTATAACGTATAACGTATAACGTATAACGTATAACGTATAACGTATAACGTATATCGTAAAACGTATAACGTATGACGTATAAAGAATAACGTATAACGTATAACGTACAAAGAATAACGTATAACGTATAACGTAAAACGAATAACGTAAAACGTATAACGCATAACGTTTAACGTATAACGTGTAACGAAGAACGTATAACATATATCGTATAACGTATATCGTAAAACGTAGAACGTATAACGTATATCGTAAAACGTATGACGCATTACATATTACGTATAACGTATAACGTATAACGTATATCGTAAAACGTATAACGTATGACGTATAAAGAATAACGTATAACGTATAACGTATAAAGAATAACGTATAACGTATGACGTATAACGAATAACGTAAAACATATAACGCATAACGTATAACGTATAACGTGTAACGAAGAACGTATAACGAATAACGTAAAACGTATGACGCATTACATATTACGTATAACGTATAACGTATAACGTATAACGTATAACGTATAACGTATAACGTATAACGTATAACGTATAACGTATAACGTATAACGTATAACGTATAACGAATAACGTAAAACGTATGACGCGTTACATATTACGTATAACGTATAACGTATAACGTATAACGTATAACGTATAACGTATAACGAATAACGTTAAACGTATAACGTATACCGTATAACGTATAACGTATAACGTATAACGTATAACGTATAACGTATAACGTATAACGTATAACGTATAACGTATAACGTATACCGTATAACGTATAACGTATAACGTATAACGTATAACGTATAACGTATAACGTATAACGTATAACGTATAACGTATAACGTATAACGTATTACGAATAACGTATAACGTATAACGTATAACGTATAACGAATAACGAATAACGTATAACGTAAAACGTATAACGTATAACGTATAACGTATAACGTATAACCTATGACGTATAACGAATAACGTAAAACGTATAACGCATAACGTATAACGTATAACGTATAACGTATATCGTAAAACGTATAACGTATGACGTATAAAGAATAACGTATAACGTATAACGTATAAAGAATAACGTATAACGTATGACGTATAACGAATAACGTAAAACGTATAACGCATAACGTATAACGTATAACGTGTAACGAAGAACGTATAACGAATAACGTATAACATATATCGTATAACGTAGAACGTATAACGTATAACGTATAACGTATAACGTATAACGTATAACGTATAACGTATAACGTATAACGTATAACGTATAACGTATAACGTATAACGTATAACGTATAACGTATAACGTATAACGTATACCGTATAACGTATAACGTATAACGTATAACGTGTATCGTAAAACGTATAACGTATGACGTATAAAGAATAACGTATAACGTATAACGTATAAAGAATAACGTATAACGTATAACGTAAAACGAATAACGTAAAACGTATAACGCATAACGTATAACGTATAACGTGTAACGAAGAACGTATAACGTATAACGTATATCGTAAAACGTATAACGTATAACGTATAACGTATAACGTATAACGTATAACGTATAACGTATAACGTATAACGTATAACGTATAACGTATAACGTATAACGTATAACGTATAACGTATAACGTATAACGTATAACGTATACCGTATAACGTATAACATATAACGTATAACGTATAACGTATATCGTAAAACGTATAACGTATGACGTATAAAGAATAACGTATAACGTATAACGTATAAAGAATAACGTATAACGTATAACGTAAAACGAATAACGTAAAACGTATAACGCATAACGTTTAACGTATAACGTGTAACGAAGAACGTATAACGTATAACGTATACCGTATAACGTATAACGTATAACGTATAACGTATATCGTAAAACGTATAACGTATGACGTATAAAGAATAACGTATAACGTATAACGTATAAAGAATAACGTATAACGTATGACGTATAACGAATAACGTAAAACGTATAACGCATAACGTATAACGTATAACGTGTAACGAAGAACGTATAACGAATAACGTAAAACGTATGACGCATTACATATTACGTATAACGTATAACGTATAACGTATAACGTATAACGTATAACGTATAACTAATAACGTAAAACGTATAACGTATACCGTATAACGTATAACGTATAACGTATAACGTATAACGTGTAACGTATAACGTATAACGTATACCGTATAACGTATAACGTATAACGTATAACGTATAACGTATAACGTATAACGTATAACGTATAACGTATAACGTATAACGTATAACGTATAACGTATTACGTATAACGTATAACGTATAACGTATAACGTATAACGAATAACGAATAACGTATAACGTAAAACGTATAACGTATAACGTATAACGTATAACGTATAACCTATGACGTATAACGTATAACGTATAACGTATAACGTATAACGTATAACGTATAACGTATAACGTATAACGTATAACGTATAACGTATAACCTATAACGTATAACGTGTAACGAAGAACGTATAACGAATAACGTAAAACGTATAACGCATAACATGTAAAGTATAACGTATAAAGAATAACGTATAACGTATAAAGTAAAACGAATAACGTAAAACGTATAACGCATAACGTATAACGTATAACGTGTATCGAAGAACGTATAACGTATAACGTATATCGTAAAACGTATAACGTATAACGTATATCGTAAAACGTATAACGTATGACGTATAAAGAATAACGTATAACGTATAACGTATAAAGAATAACGTATAACGTATGACGTATAACGAATAACGTAAAACGTATAACGCATAACGTTTAACGTATAACGTGTAACGAAGTACGTATAACGTATATCGTATAACGTATATCGTAAAACGAAGAACGTATAACGTATAACGTATATCGTAAAACGTATAACGTATAACGTATAACGTATAACGTATACCGTATAACGTATAACGTATAACGTATAACGTATAACGTATAACGTATATCGTAAAACGTATAACGTATAACGTATAACGTATAACGTATAACGTATAACGTATAACGTATACCGTATAACGTATAACGTATAACGTATAACGTATATCGTAAAACGTATGACGCATTACATATTACGTATAACGTATAACGTATAACGTATATCGTAAAACGTATAACGTATGACGTATAAAGAATAACGTATAACGTATAACGTATAAAGAATAACGTATAACGTATGACGTATAACGAATAACGTAAAACATATAACGCATAACGTATAACGTATAACGTGTAACGAAGAACGTATAACGAATAACGTAAAACGTATGACGCATTACATATTACGTATAACGTATAACGTATAACGTATAACGTATAACGTATAACGTATAACGTATAACGTATAACGTATAACGTATAACGTATAACGTATAACGTATAACGAATAACGTAAAACGTATGACGCGTTACATATTACGTATAACGTATAACGTATAACGTATAACGTATAACGTATAACGTATAACGAATAACGTTAAACGTATAACGTATACCGTATAACGTATAACGTATAACGTATAACGTATAACGTATAACGTATAACGTATAACGTATAACGTATAACGTATAACGTATACCGTATAACGTATAACGTATAACGTATAACGTATAACGTATAACGTATAACGTATAACGTATAACGTATAACGTATAACGTATAACGTATTACGAATAACGTATAACGTATAACGTATAACGTATAACGAATAACGAATAACGTATAACGTAAAACGTATAACGTATAACGTATAACGTATAACGTATAACCTATGACGTATAACGAATAACGTAAAACGTATAACGCATAACGTATAACGTATAACGTATAACGTATATCGTAAAACGTATAACGTATGACGTATAAAGAATAACGTATAACGTATAACGTATAAAGAATAACGTATAACGTATGACGTATAACGAATAACGTAAAACGTATAACGCATAACGTATAACGTATAACGTGTAACGAAGAACGTATAACGAATAACGTATAACATATATCGTATAACGTAGAACGTATAACGTATAACGTATAACGTATAACGTATAACGTATAACGTATAACGTATAACGTATAACGTATAACGTATAACGTATAACGTATAACGTATAACGTATAACGTATAACGTATAACGTATACCGTATAACGTATAACGTATAACGTATAACGTGTATCGTAAAACGTATAACGTATGACGTATAAAGAATAACGTATAACGTATAACGTATAAAGAATAACGTATAACGTATAACGTAAAACGTAAAACGTATAACGCATAACGTATAACGTATAACGTGTAACGAAGAACGTATAACGTATAACGTATATCGTAAAACGTATAACGTATAACGTATAACGTATAACGTATAACGTATAACGTATAACGTATAACGTATAACGTATAACGTATAACGTATAACGTATAACGTATAACGTATAACGTATAACGTATAACGTATAACGTATACCGTATAACGTATAACATATAACGTATAACGTATAACGTATATCGTAAAACGTATAACGTATGACGTATAAAGAATAACGTATAACGTATAACGTATAAAGAATAACGTATAACGTATAACGTAAAACGAATAACGTAAAACGTATAACGCATAACGTTTAACGTATAACGTGTAACGAAGAACGTATAACGTATAACGTATACCGTATAACGTATAACGTATAACGTATAACGTATATCGTAAAACGTATAACGTATGACGTATAAAGAATAACGTATAACGTATAACGTATAAAGAATAACGTATAACGTATGACGTATAACGAATAACGTAAAACGTATAACGCATAACGTATAACGTATAACGTGTAACGAAGAACGTATAACGAATAACGTAAAACGTATGACGCATTACATATTACGTATAACGTATAACGTATAACGTATAACGTATAACGTATAACGTATAACTAATAACGTAAAACGTATAACGTATACCGTATAACGTATAACGTATAACGTATAACGTATAACGTGTAACGTATAACGTATAACGTATACCGTATAACGTATAACGTATAACGTATAACGTATAACGTATAACGTATAACGTATAACGTATAACGTATAACGTATAACGTATAACGTATAACGTATTACGTATAACGTATAACGTATAACGTATAACGTATAACGAATAACGAATAACGTATAACGTAAAACGTATAACGTATAACGTATAACGTATAACGTATAACCTATGACGTATAACGTATAACGTATAACGTATAACGTATAACGTATAACGTATAACGTATAACGTATAACGTATAACGTATAACGTATAACCTATAACGTATAACGTGTAACGAAGAACGTATAACGAATAACGTAAAACGTATAACGCATAACATGTAAAGTATAACGTATAAAGAATAACGTATAACGTATAAAGTAAAACGAATAACGTAAAACGTATAACGCATAACGTATAACGTATAACGTGTATCGAAGAACGTATAACGTATAACGTATATCGTAAAACGTATAACGTATAACGTATATCGTAAAACGTATAACGTATGACGTATAAAGAATAACGTATAACGTATAACGTATAAAGAATAACGTATAACGTATGACGTATAACGAATAACGTAAAACGTATAACGCATAACGTTTAACGTATAACGTGTAACGAAGTACGTATAACGTATATCGTATAACGTATATCGTAAAACGAAGAACGTATAACGTATAACGTATATCGTAAAACGTATAACGTATAACGTATAACGTATAACGTATACCGTATAACGTATAACGTATAACGTATAACGTATAACGTATAACGTATATCGTAAAACGTATAACGTATAACGTATAACGTATAACGTATAACGTATAACGTATAACGTATACCGTATAACGTATAACGTATAACGTATAACGTATATCGTAAAACGTATAACGTATGACGTATAAAGAATAACGTATAACGTATAACGTATAAAGAATAACGTATAACGTATGACGTATAACGAATAACGTAAAACGTATAACGCATAACGTATAACGTATAACGTGTAACGAAGAACGTATAACGAATAACGTATAACATATATCGTATAACGTATAACGTATAACGTATAACGTATAACGTATAACGTATAACGTATAACGTATAACGTATAACGTATAACGTATAACGAATAACGTAAAACGTATGACGCGTTACATATTACGTATAACGTATAACGTATAACGTATAACGTATAACGAGTAACGTAAAACGTATAACGTATACCGTATAACGTATAACGTATAACGTATAACGTATAACGTATAACGTATAACGTATAACGTATAACGTATACCGTATAACGTATAACGTATAACGTATAACGTATAACGTATAACGTATAACATATAACGTATAACGTATAACGTATTACGTATAACGTATAACGTATAACGTATAACGTATAACGTATAACGTATAACGAATAACGAATAACGTATAACGTAAAACGTATAACGTATAACGTATAACGTATAACGTATAACCTATGACGTATAACGAATAACGTAAAACGTATAACGCATAACGTATAACGTATAACGTGTAACGAAGAACGTATAACGAATAACGTATAACATATATCGTATAACGTATAACGTATAACGTATAACGTATAACGTATAACGTATAACGTATAACGTATAACGTATAACGTATAACGTATAACGTGTACCGTATAACGTATAACGTATAACGTATAACGTATATCGTAAAACGTATAACGTATGACGTATAAAGAATAACGTATAACGTATAACGTATAAAGAATAACGTATAACGTATGACGTATAACGAATAACGTAAAACGTATAACGCATAACGTATAACGTATAACGTGTAACGAAGAACGTATAACGAATAACGTATAACATATATCGTATAACGTATAACGTATAACGTATAACGTATAACGTATAACGTATAACGTATAACGTATAACGTATAACGTATAACGTATAACGTATAACGTATAACGTATAACGTATAACGAATAACGTAAAACGTATGACGCGTTACATATTACGTATAACGTATAACGTATAACGTATAACGTATAACCTATAACGAATAACGTAAAACGTATAACGTATACCGTATAACGTATAACGTATAACGTATAACGTATAACGTATAACGTATAACGTATAACGCATAACATGTAAAGTATAACGTATCACGTATAACGTATAACGTATAACGTATAACGTATAACGTATAACGTATAACGTATAACGTATAACGTATAACGTATAACGTATAACGTATAACGTATAACGTGCAACGTATAACGCATAACGTATAACGTATAACGTGTAACGAAGAACGTATAACGAATAACGTATAACATATATCGTATAACGTATAACGTATAACGTATAACGTATAACGTATAACGTATAACGTATAACGTATAACGTATAACGTATAACGTATAACGTGTACCGTATAACGTATAACGTATAACGTATAACGTATATCGTAAAACGTATAACGTATGACGTATAAAGAATAACGTATAACGTATAACGTATAAAGAATAACGTATAACGTATGACGTATAACGAATAACGTAAAACGTATAACGCATAACGTATAACGTATAACGTGTAACGAAGAACGTATAACGAATAACGTATAACATATATCGTATAACGTATAACGTATAACGTATAACGTATAACGTATAACGTATAACGTATAACGTATAACGTATAACGTATAACGTATAACGTATAACGTATAACGTATAACGAATAACGTAAAACGTATGACGCGTTACATATTACGTATAACGTATAACGTATAACGTATAACGTATAACCTATAACGAATAACGTAAAACGTATAACGTATACCGTATAACGTATAACGTATAACGTATAACGTATAACGTATAACGTATAACGTATAACGTATACCGTATAACGTATAACGTATAACGTATAACGTATAACGTATAACGTAAAACGTATAACGTATACCGTATAACGTATAACGTGTAACGAAGAACGTATAACGAATAACGTAAAACGTATAACGCATAACATGTAAAGTATAACGTATCACGTATAACGTATAACGTATAACGTATAACGTATAACGTATAACGTATAACGTATAACGTATAACGTATAACGTATAACGTATAACGTATAACGTATAACGTGCAACGTATAACGTACAACGTATAACGTATAACGTACAACGTAGAACGTACAACGTATAACGTATAACGTATAACGTATAACAAATAACGTATAACGTATAACGTATAACGTATAACGTATAACGTATAACGTATAACGTATAACGTATAACGTATAACGTATAACGTATAACGTATAACGTATAACGTATAACGTATAACGTATAACGTATAACGTATAACGTATAACGTATAACGTATAACGTATAACGTATAACGTATAACGTATAACGTATAACGTATAACGTATAACGTATAACGTATAACGTATAACGTATAACGTATAACGTATAACGTATAACGTATAACGTATAACGTATAACGTATAACGTATAACGTATAACGTATAACGTATAACGTATAACGTATAACGTATAACGTATAACGTATAACGTATAACGTATAACGTATAACGTATAACGTATAACGTATAACGTATAACGTATAACGTATAACGTATAACGTATAACGTATAACGTATAACGTATAACGAATGACGTAAAACGTATAACGCATAACGTATATCGTATATCGTATAACGTATAACGTATAACGTATAACGTATAACGTATAACGTATAACGTATAACGCAAAACGAATAACGTATAACGTATAACCTATGACGTATAGCGTATCACGTAAAACATATAACGTATATCGTATAACGTATAACGCATAACGTATAACGTATAACGTATAACGAATAACGTAATACTTATAACGCATAACGTATATCGTATAACGTATAACGTATAACGTATAACGTATAACGTATAACGTGTAACGCATAACGTATGACGAATAACGTAAAACGTATAACGCATAACGTATATCGTATACCGTATAACGTATAACGTATTACGTATAACGTATAACGTATAACGTATAACGTATAACGCATAACGTATAACGTATAACGTATAACGAATAACGTAATACTTATAACGCATAACGTATAACGTATAACGTATAACGTATAACGTGTAACGAATAACGTAAAACGTATAACGCATAACGTATAACGTATAACGTGTAACGAAGAACGTATAACGAATAACGTATAACATATATCGTATAACGTATAACGTATAACGTATAACGTATAACGTATAACGTATAACGTATAACGTATAACGTATAACGTATAACGTATAACGAATAACGTAAAACGTATGACGCGTTACATATTACGTATAACGTATAACGTATAACGTATAACGTATAACGTATAACGTATAACGTATAACGTATAACGTATAACGTATATCGTATACCGTATAACGTATAACGTATAACGTATAACGTATAACGTATAACGCAAAACGAATAACGTATAACGTATAACCTATGACGTATAGCGTATAACGTATAACATATAACGTATATCGTATAACGTATAACGCATAACGTATAACGTATAACGTATAACGAATAACGTAATACTTATAACGCATTACGTATATCGTATAACGTATAACGTATAACGTATAACGTGTAACGTATAACGTATAACGTATAACGGATAACGAATAACGTAAAACGTATAACGCATAACGTATAACGTATAACGTATAACGTATAACGTATAACGTATAACGTATAACGTATAACGTATAACGTATTACGTATAACGTATAACGTATAACGTATAACGTATAACGTATAACGTATAACGTATAACGTATAACGTATAACGTATAACGTATAACGTATAACGTATAACGTATAACGTATAACGTATAACGTATAACGTATAACGTATAACGTATAACGTATAACGAATAACGTAAAACGTATGACGCGTTACATATTACGTATAACGTATAACGTATAACGTATAACGTATAACGTATAACGAATAACGTAAAACGTATAACGTATACCGTATAACGTATAACGTATAACGTATAACGTATAACGTATAACGTATAACGTATAACGTATAACGTATACCGTATAACGAATAACGTAAAACGTATGACGCGTTACATATTACGTATAACGTATAACGTATAACGTATAACGTATAACGTATAACGAATAACGTATAACGTATAACGTATAACGTATAACGTATATCGTAAAACGTATAACGTATGACGTATAAAGAATAACGTATAACGTATAACGTATAAAGAATAACGTATAACGTATGACGTATAACGAATAACGTAAAACGTATAACGCATAACGTATAACGTATAACGTGTAACGAAGAACGTATAACGAATAACGTATAACATATATCGTATAACGTATAACGTATAACGTATAACGTATAAAGTATAACGTATAACGTATAACGTATAACGTATAACGTATAACGTATAACGAATAACGTAAAACGTATGACGCGTTACATATTACGTATGACGTATAACGTATAACGTATAACGTATAACGTATAACGTATAACGTATAACGTATAACGTATAACCTATAACGTATAACGTGTAACGAAGAACGTATAACGAATAACGTAAAACGTATAACGCATAACATGTAAAGTATAACGTATCACGTATAACGTATAACGTATAACGTATAACGTATAACGTATAACGTATAACGTATAACGTATAACGTATAACGTATAACGTATAACGTATAACGTATAACGTATAACGTATAACGTATAACGTATAACGTATAACGTATAACGTATAACGTATAACGTATAACGTATAACGTATAACGTATAACGTATAACGTATAACGTATAACGTATAACGTATAACGTATAACGTATAACGTATAACGTATAACGTATAACGTATAACGTATAACGTATAACGTATAACGTATAACGAATGACGTAAAACGTATAACGCATAACGTATATCGTATACCGTATAACGTATAACGTATAACGTATAACGTATAACGTATAACGCAAAACGAATAACGTATAACGTATAACCTATGACGTATAGCGTATAACGTAAAACATATAACGTATATCGCATAACGTATAACGCATAACGTATAACGTATAACGTATAACGTATAACGAATAACGTAATACTTATAACGCATAACGTATATCGTATAACGTATAACGTATAACGTATAACGTATAACGTATAACGTGTAACGCATAACGTATAACGAATAACGTAAAACGTATAACGCATAACGTATATCGTATACCGTATAACGTATAACGTATTACGTATAACGTATAACGTATAACGTATAACGTATAACGCATAACGTATAACGTATAACGTATAACGAATAACGTAATACTTATAACGCATAACGTATAACGTATAACGTATAACGTATAACGTATAACGTATAACGAATAACGTAAAACGTATAACGCATAACGTATATCGTATACCGTATAACGTATAACGTATAACGTATAACGTATAACGTATAACGCAAAACGAATAACGTATAACGTATAACGTATAACGTATAACGTATAACGTATAACGTATAACGTATAACGTATAACGTATAACGAATAACGTAAAACGTATGACGCGTTACATATTACGTATGACGTATAACGTATAACGTATAACGTATAACGTATAACGTATAACGTATAACGTATAACGTATAACCTATAACGTATAACGTGTAACGAAGAACGTATAACGAATAACGTAAAACGTATAACGCATAACATGTAAAGTATAACGTATCACGTATAACGTATAACGTATAACGTATAACGTATAACGTATAACGTATAACGTAGAACGTATAACGTATAACGTATAACGTGCAACGTATAACGTACAACGTATAACGTATAACGTACAACGTATAACGTACAACGTATAACGTACAACGTATAACGTAGAACGTATAACGTATAACGTATAACGTATAACGTATAACGTATAACGTATAACGTATAACGTATAACGTATAACGTATAACGTATAACGTATAACGTATAACGTATAACGTATAACGTATAACGTATAACGTATAACGTATAACGTATAACGTATAACGTATAACGTATAACGTATAACGTATAACGTATAACGTATAACGTATAACGTATAACGTATAACGTATAACGTATAACGTATAACGTATAACGTATAACGTATAACGTATAACGTATAACGTATAACGTATAACGTATAACGTATAACGTATAACGTATAACGTATAACGTATAACGTATAACGTATAACGTATAACGTATAACGAATGACGTAAAACGTATAACGCATAACGTATATCGTATACCGTATAACGTATAACGTATAACGTATAACGTATAACGTATAACGCAAAACGAATAACGTATAACGTATAACCTATGACGTATAGCGTATAACGTAAAACATATAACGTATATCGCATAACGTATAACGCATAACGTATAACGTATAACGTATAACGTATAACGAATAACGTAATACTTATAACGCATAACGTATATCGTATAACGTATAACGTATAACGTATAACGTATAACGTATAACGTGTAACGCATAACGTATAACGAATAACGTAAAACGTATAACGCATAACGTATATCGTATACCGTATAACGTATAACGTATTACGTATAACGTATAACGTATAACGTATAACGTATAACGCATAACGTATAACGTATAACGTATAACGAATAACGTAATACTTATAACGCATAACGTATAACGTATAACGTATAACGTATAACGTATAACGTATAACGAATAACGTAAAACGTATAACGCATAACGTATATCGTATACCGTATAACGTATAACGTATAACGTATAACGTATAACGTATAACGCAAAACGAATAACGTATAACGTATAACGTATAACGTATAACGTATAACGTATAACGTATAACGTATAACGTATAACGTATAACGAATAACGTAAAACGTATGACGCGTTACATATTACGTATGACGTATAACGTATAACGTATAACGTATAACGTATAACGTATAACGTATAACGTATAACGTATAACCTATAACGTATAACGTGTAACGAAGAACGTATAACGAATAACGTAAAACGTATAACGCATAACATGTAAAGTATAACGTATCACGTATAACGTATAACGTATAACGTATAACGTATAACGTATAACGTATAACGTATAACGTATAACGTATAACGTATAACGTGCAACGTATAACGTACAACGTATAACGTATAACGTACAACGTATAACGTACAACGTATAACGTACAACGTATAACGTAGAACGTATAACGTATAACGTATAACGTATAACGTATAACGTATAACGTATAACGTATAACGTATAACGTATAACGTATAACGTATAACGTATAACGTATAACGTATAACGTATAACGTATAACGTATAACGTATAACGTATAACGTATAACGTATAACGTATAACGTATAACGTATAACGTATAACGTATAACGTATAACGTATAACGTATAACGTATAACGTATAACGTATAACGTATAACGTATAACGTATAACGTATAACGTATAACGTATAACGTATAACGTATAACGTATAACGTATAACGTATAACGTATAACGTATAACGTATAACGTATAACGAATGACGTAAAACGTATAACGCATAACGTATATCGTATACCGTATAACGTATAACGTATAACGTATAACGTATAACGTATAACGCAAAACGAATAACGTATAACGTATAACCTATGACGTATAGCGTATAACGTAAAACATATAACGTATATCGCATAACGTATAACGCATAACGTATAACGTATAACGTATAACGTATAACGAATAACGTAATACTTATAACGCATAACGTATATCGTATAACGTATAACGTATAACGTATAACGTATAACGTATAACGTGTAACGCATAACGTATAACGAATAACGTAAAACGTATAACGCATAACGTATATCGTATACCGTATAACGTATAACGTATTACGTATAACGTATAACGTATAACGTATAACGTATAACGCATAACGTATAACGTATAACGTATAACGAATAACGTAATACTTATAACGCATAACGTATAACGTATAACGTATAACGTATAACGTATAACGTATAACGAATAACGTAAAACGTATAACGCATAACGTATATCGTATACCGTATAACGTATAACGTATAACGTATAACGTATAACGTATAACGCAAAACGAATAACGTATAACGTATAACCTATGACGTATAGCGTATAACGTATAACATATAACGTATATCGTATAACGTATAACGCATAACGTATAACGTATAACGTATAACGAATAACGTAATACTTATAACGCATTACGTATATCGTAAAACGTATAACGTATAACGTATAACGTGTAACGTATAACGTATAACGTATAACGTATAACGAATAACGTAAAACGTATAACGCATAACGTATAACGTATAACGTATAACGTATAACGTATAACGTATAACGTATAACGTATAACGTATAACGTATTACGTATAACGTATTACGTATAACGTATAACGTATAACGTATAACGTATAACGCATAACGTATAACGTATAACGTATAACGTATAACGTATAACGTATAACGTATAACGTATAACGTATAACGTATAACGTATAACGTATAACGTATAACGTATAACGTATAACGTATAACGTATAACGTATAACGTATAACGTATAACGTATAACGTATAACGTATAACGAATAACGTAAAACGTATGACGCGTTACATATTACGTATAACGTATAACGTATAACGTATAACGTATAACCTATAACGAATAACGTAAAACGTATAACGTATACCGTATAACGTATAACGTATAACGTATAACGTATAACGTATAACGTATAACGTATAACGTATACCGTATAACGTATAACGTATAACGTATAACGTATAACGTATAACGTAAAACGTATAACGTATACCGTATAACGTATAACGTGTAACGAAGAACGTATAACGAATAACGTAAAACGTATAACGCATAACATGTAAAGTATAACGTATCACGTATAACGTATAACGTATAACGTATAACGTATAACGTATAACGTATAACGTATAACGTATAACGTATAACGTATAACGTATAACGTATAACGTATAACGTGCAACGTATAACGTACAACGTATAACGTATAACGTACAACGTAGAACGTACAACGTATAACGTATAACGTATAACGTATAACAAATAACGTATAACGTATAACGTATAACGTATAACGTATAACGTATAACGTATAACGTATAACGTATAACGTATAACGTATAACGTATAACGTATAACGTATAACGTATAACGTATAACGTATAACGTATAACGTATAACGTATAACGTATAACGTATAACGTATAACGTATAACGTATAACGTATAACGTATAACGTATAACGTATAACGTATAACGTATAACGTATAACGTATAACGTATAACGTATAACGTATAACGTATAACGTATAACGTATAACGTATAACGTATAACGTATAACGTATAACGTATAACGTATAACGTACAACGTATAACGTATAACGTATAACGTATAACGTATAACGTATAACGTATAACGTATAACGAATGACGTAAAACGTATAACGCATAACGTATATCGTATATCGTATAACGTATAACGTATAACGTATAACGTATAACGTATAACGTATAACGTATAACGCAAAACGAATAACGTATAACGTATAACCTATGACGTATAGCGTATAACGTAAAACATATAACGTATATCGTATAACGTATAACGCATAACGTATAACGTATAACGTATAACGAATAACGTAATACTTATAACGCATAACGTATATCGTATAACGTATAACGTATAACGTATAACGTATAACGTATAACGTGTAACGCATAACGTATGACGAATAACGTAAAACGTATAACGCATAACGTATATCGTATACCGTATAACGTATAACGTATTACGTATAACGTATAACGTATAACGTATAACGTATAACGCATAACGTATAACGTATAACGTATAACGAATAACGTAATACTTATAACGCATAACGTATAACGTATAACGTATAACGTATAACGTATAACGAATAACGTAAAACGTATAACGCATAACGTATAACGTATAACGTGTAACGAAGAACGTATAACGAATAACGTATAACATATATCGTATAACGTATAACGTATAACGTATAACGTATAACGTATAACGTATAACGTATAACGTATAACGTATAACGTATAACGTATAACGAATAACGTAAAACGTATGACGCGTTACATATTACGTATAACGTATAACGTATAACGTATAACGTATAACGTATAACGTATAACGTATAACGTATAACGTATAACGTATATCGTATACCGTATAACGTATAACGTATAACGTATAACGTATAACGTATAACGCAAAACGAATAACGTATAACGTATAACCTATGACGTATAGCGTATAACATATAACATATAACGTATATCGTATAACGTATAACGCATAACGTATAACGTATAACGTATAACGAATAACGTAATACTTATAACGCATTACGTATATCGTATAACGTATAACGTATAACGTATAACGTGTAACGTATAACGTATAACGTATAACGTATAACGAATAACGTAAAACGTATAACGCATAACGTATAACGTATAACGTATAACGTATAACGTATAACGTATAACGTATAACGTATAACGTATAACGTATTACGTATAACGTATAACGTATAACGTATAACGTATAACGTATAACGTATAACGTATAACGTATAACGTATAACGTATAACGTATAACGTATAACGTATAACGTATAACGTATAACGTATAACGTATAACGTATAACGTATAACGTATAACGTATAACGAATAACGTAAAACGTATGACGCGTTACATATTACGTATAACGTATAACGTATAACGTATAACGTATAACGTATAACGAATAACGTAAAACGTATAACGTATACCGTATAACGTATAACGTATAACGTATAACGTATAACGTATAACGTATAACGTATAACGTATAACGTATACCGTATAACGAATAACGTAAAACGTATGACGCGTTACATATTACGTATAACGTATAACGTATAACGTATAACGTATAACGTATAACGTATAACGTATAACGTATAACGTATAACGTATAACGTATAACGTATAACGTATAACGTATAACGTATAACGTATAACGTATAACGTATAACGTATAACGTATAACGTATAACGTATAACGTATAACGTATAACGTATAACGTATAACGTATAACGTATAACGTATAACGTATAACGTATAACGTATAACGTATAACGAATGACGTAAAACGTATAACGCATAACGTATATCGTATACCGTATAACGTATAACGTATAACGTATAACGTATAACGTATAACGCAAAACGAATAACGTATAACGTATAACCTATGACGTATAGCGTATAACGTAAAACATATAACGTATATCGCATAACGTATAACGCATAACGTATAACGTATAACGTATAACGTATAACGAATAACGTAATACTTATAACGCATAACGTATATCGTATAACGTATAACGTATAACGTATAACGTATAACGTATAACGTGTAACGCATAACGTATAACGAATAACGTAAAACGTATAACGCATAACGTATATCGTATACCGTATAACGTATAACGTATTACGTATAACGTATAACGTATAACGTATAACGTATAACGCACAACGTATAACGTATAACGTATAACGAATAACGTAATACTTATAACGCATAACGTATAACGTATAACGTATAACGTATAACGTATAACGTATAACGAATAACGTAAAACGTATAACGCATAACGTATATCGTATACCGTATAACGTATAACGTATAACGTATAACGTATAACGTATAACGCAAAACGAATAACGTATAACGTATAACGTATAACGTATAACGTATAACGTATAACGTATAACGTATAACGTATAACGTGTAACGAATAACGTAAAACGTATGACGCGTTACATATTACGTATGACGTATAACGTATAACGTATAACGTATAACGTATAACGTATAACGTATAACGTATAACGTATAACCTATAACGTATAACGTGTAACGAAGAACGTATAACGAATAACGTAAAACGTATAACGCATAACATGTCAAGTATAACGTATCACGTATAACGTATAACGTATAACGTATAACGTATAACGTATAACGTATAACGTATAACGTATAACGTATAACGTATAACGTATAACGTATAACGTATAATGTGCAACGTATAACGTACAACGTATAACGTATAACGTACAACGTATAACGTACAACGTATAACGTACAACGTATAACGTAGAACGTATAACGTATAACGTATAACGTATAACGTATAACGTATAACGTATAACGTATAACGTATAACGTATAACGTATAACGTATAACGTATAACGTATAACGTATAACGTATAACGTATAACGTATAACGTATAACGTATAACGTATAACGTATAACGTATAACGTATAACGTATAACGTATAACGTATAACGTATAACGTATAACGTATAACGTATAACGTATAACGTATAACGTATAACGTATAACGTATAACGTATAACGTATAACGTATAACGTATAACGTATAACGTATAACGTATAACGTATAACGTATAACGTATAACGTATAACGTATAACGTATAACGTATAACGTATAACGTATAACGAATGACGTAAAACGTATAACGCATAACGTATATCGTATACCGTATAACGTATAACGTATAACGTATAACGTATAACGTATAACGCAAAACGAATAACGTATAACGTATAACCTATGACGTATAGCGTATAACGTAAAACATATAACGTATATCGCATAACGTATAACGCATAACGTATAACGTATAACGTATAACGTATAACGAATAACGTAATACTTATAACGCATAACGTATATCGTATAACGTATAACGTATAACGTATAACGTATAACGTATAACGTGTAACGCATAACGTATAACGAATAACGTAAAACGTATAACGCATAACGTATATCGTATACCGTATAACGTATAACGTATTACGTATAACGTATAACGTATAACGTATAACGTATAACGCATAACGTATAACGTATAACGTATAACGAATAACGTAATACTTATAACGCATAACGTATAACGTATAACGTATAACGTATAACGTATAACGTATAACGAATAACGTAAAACGTATAACGCATAACGTATATCGTATACCGTATAACGTATAACGTATAACGTATAACGTATAACGTATAACGCAAAACGAATAACGTATAACGTATAACGTATAACGTATAACGTATAACGTATAACGTATAACGTATAACGTATAACGTATAACGAATAACGTAAAACGTATGACGCGTTACATATTACGTATGACGTATAACGTATAACGTATAACGTATAACGTATAACGTATAACGTATAACGTATAACGTATAACCTATAACGTATAACGTGTAACGAAGAACGTATAACGAATAACGTAAAACGTATAACGCATAACATGTAAAGTATAACGTATCACGTATAACGTATAACGTATAACGTATAACGTATAACGTATAACGTATAACGTATAACGTATAACGTGCAACGTATAACGTACAACGTATAACGTATAACGTACAACGTATAACGTACAACGTATAACGTAGAACGTATAACGTATAACGTATAACGTATAACGTATAACGTATAACGTATAACGTATAACGTATAACGTATAACGTATAACGTATAACGTATAACGTATAACGTATAACGTATAACGTATAACGTATAACGTATAACGTATAACGTATAACGTATAACGTATAACGTATAACGTATAACGTATAACGTATAACGTATAACGTATAACGTATAACGTATAACGTATAACGTATAACGTATAACGTATAACGTATAACGTATAACGTATAACGTATAACGTATAACGTATAACGTATAACGTATAACGTATAACGTATAACGTATAACGTATAACGAATGACGTAAAACGTATAACGCATAACGTATATCGTATACCGTATAACGTATAACGTATAACGTATAACGTATAACGTATAACGCAAAACGAATAACGTATAACGTATAACCTATGACGTATAGCGTATAACGTAAAACATATAACGTATATCGCATAACGTATAACGCATAACGTATAACGTATAACGTATAACGTATAACGAATAACGTAATACTTATAACGCATAACGTATATCGTATAACGTATAACGTATAACGTATAACGTATAACGTATAACGTGTAACGCATAACGTATAACGAATAACGTAAAACGTATAACGCATAACGTATATCGTATACCGTATAACGTATAACGTATTACGTATAACGTATAACGTATAACGTATAACGTATAACGCATAACGTATAACGTATAACGTATAACGAATAACGTAATACTTATAACGCATAACGTATAACGTATAACGTATAACGTATAACGTATAACGTATAACGAATAACGTAAAACGTATAACGCATAACGTATATCGTATACCGTATAACGTATAACGTATAACGTATAACGTATAACGTATAACGCAAAACGAATAACGTATAACGTATAACCTATGACGTATAGCGTATAACGTATAACATATAACGTATATCGTATAACGTATAACGCATAACGTATAACGTATAGCGTATAACGAGTAACGTAATACTTATAACGCATTACGTATATCGTAAAACGTATAACGTATAACGTATAACGTGTAACGTATAACGTATAACGTATAACGTATAACGAATAACGTAAAACGTATAACGCATAACGTATAACGTATAACGTATAACGTATAACGTATAACGTATAACGTATAACGTATAACGTATAACGTATTACGTATAACGTATTACGTATAACGTATAACGTATAACGTATAACGTATAACGCATAACGTATAACGTATAACGTATAACGTATAACGTATAACGTATAACGTATAACGTATAACGTATAACGTATAACGTATAACGTATAACGTATAACGTATAACGTATAACGTATAACGTATAACGTATAACGTATAACGTATAAAGAATAACGTATAACGTATACCGTACAACGTATAACGTATAACGTATAACGTATCACGAATAACGTAAAACGTATAACGCATAACGTATAACGTATAACGTGTAACGAAGAACGTATAACGAATAACGTAAAGCGTATTACGTATTACATATTTCGTATAACGTATAACGTGTATCGTATAACTTATGACGTATAACTTATAACGTATGACGTATATCGTATAACTTGTAACGAAAAACGTATAACGAATAACGTAAAACGTATGACGCATTACATATTACGTATAACGTATAACGTATAGCGTATAACGTATAACGTATAACCTATAACGAATAACGAAAAACGTATAACGCATAACGTATAACGTGTAACGTGTAACGAAGAACGTATAACGAATAACGTATAACGTATATCGTATAACGTATAACGTATAATGTATAACGTCTAACGTATAACTTATAACGTATAACGTATAACGTATAACGTATAACGTAGAACGTAGAACGTATAACGTATAACGTATATCGTAAAACGTATAACGTATAACGTATAACGTATAACGTATAACGTATAACGTATAACGTATAACGAATAACGTAAGACGTATAACGCATAACGTATAACGTATAACGTATAACGTATAACGTATAACGTATAACGTATAACGTATAACGTATAACGAATAACGTATAACGTATAACGTATAACGAATAACGTAAAACGTATAACGCATAACGTATATCGTATACCGTATAACGTATAACGTATAACGTATAACGTATAACGTATAACGTATAACCTATGACGTATAGCGTATAACGTAAAACATATAACGTATATCGCATAACGTATAACGCATAACGTATAACGTATAACGTATAACGTATAACGTATAACGAATAACGTAATACTTATAACGCATAACGTATATCGTATAACGTATAACGTATAACGTATAACGTATAACGTATAACGTGTAACGCATAACGTATAACGAATAACGTAAAACGTATAACGCATAACGTATATCGTATACCGTATAACGTATAACGTATTACGTATAACGTATAACGTATAACGTATAACGTATAACGCATAACGTATAACGTATAACGTATAACGAATAACGTAATACTTATAACGCATAACGTATAACGTATAACGTATAACGTATAACGTATAACGTATAACGAATAACGTAAAACGTATAACGCATAACGTATATCGTATACCGTATAACGTATAACGTATAACGTATAACGTATAACGTATAACGTATAACGCAAAACGAATAACGTATAACGTATAACCTATGACGTATAGCGTATAACGTATAACATATAACGTATATCGTATAACGTATAACGCATAACGTATAACGTATAACGTATAACGAATAACGTAATACTTATAACGCATTACGTATATCGTAAAACGTATAACGTATAACGTATAACGTGTAACGTATAACGTATAACGTATAACGTATAACGAATAACGTAAAACGTATAACGCATAACGTATAACGTATAACGTATAACGTATAACGTATAACGTATAACGTATAACGTATAACGTATAACGTATTACGTATAACGTATTACGTATAACGTATAACGTATAACGTATAACGTATAACGCATAACGTATAACGTATAACGTATAACGTATAACGTATAACGTATAACGTATAACGTATAACGTATAACGTATAACGTATAACGTATAACGTATAACGTATAACGTATAACGTATAACGTATAACGTATAACGTATAAAGAATAACGTACAACGTATACCGTACAACGTATAACGTATAACGTATAACGTATCACGAATAACGTAAAACGTATAACGCATAACGTATAACGTATAACGTGTAACGAAGAACGTATAACGAATAACATAAAGCGTATTACGTATTACATATTTCGTATAACGTATAACGTGTATCGTATAACTTATGACGTATAACTTATAACGTATGACGTATATCGTATAACTTGTAACGAAAAACGTATAACGAATAACGTAAAACGTATGACGCATTACATATTACGTATAACGTATAACGTATAGCGTATAACGTATAACGTATAACGTATAACGAATAACGAAAAACGTATAACGCATAACGTATAACGTGTAACGTGTAACGAAGAACGTATAACGAATAACGTATAACGTATATCGTATAACGTATAACGTATAATGTATAACGTCTAACGTATAACTTATAACGTATAACGTATAACGTATAACGTATAACGTAGAACGTAGAACGTATAACGTATAACGTATATCGTAAAACGTATAACGTATAACGTATAACGTATAACGTATAACGTATAACGTATAACGAATAACGTAAGACGTATAACGCATAACGTATAACGTATAACGTATAACGTATAACGTATAACGTATAACGTATAACGTATAACGAATAACGTATAACGTATAACGTATAACGAATAACGTAAAACGTATAACGCATAACGTATATCGTATACCGTATAACGTATAACGTATAACGTATAACGTATAACGTATAACGCAAAACGAATAACGTATAACGTATAACCTATGACGTATAGCGTATAACGTATAACATATAACGTATATCGTATAACGTATAACGCATAACGTATAACGTATAACGTATAACGAATAACGTAATACTTATAACGCATAACGTATATCGTATAACGTATAACGTATAACGTATAACGTATAACGTATAACGTGTAACGCATAACGTATAACGAATAACGTAAAACGTATAACGCATAACGTATATCGTATACCGTATAACGTATAACGTATAACGTATAACGTATAACGTATAACTTATAACGTATAACGTATAACGTATAACGTATAACGTAGAACGTAGAACGTATAACGTATAACGTATATCGTAAAACGTATAACGTATAACGTATAACGTATAACGTATAACGTATAACGTATAACGAATAACGTAAGACGTATAACGCATAACGTATAACGTATAACGTATAACGTATAACGTATAACGTATAACGTATAACGTATAACGTATAACGAATAACGTATAACGTATAACGTATAACGAATAACGTAAAACGTATAACGCATAACGTATATCGTATACCGTATAACGTATAACGTATAACGTATAACGTATAACGTATAACGCAAAACGAATAACGTATAACGTATAACCTATGACGTATAGCGTATAACGTATAACATATAACGTATATCGTATAACGTATAACGCATAACGTATAACGTATAACGTATAACGAATAACGTAATACTTATAACGCATAACGTATATCGTATAACGTATAACGTATAACGTATAACGTATAACGTATAACGTGTAACGCATAACGTATAACGAATAACGTAAAACGTATAACGCATAACGTATATCGTATACCGTATAACGTATAACGTATAACGTATAACGTATAACGTATAACGCAAAACGAATAATGTATAACGTATACCCAATGACGTATAGCGTATAACGTATAACATATAACGTATATCGTATAACGTATAACGTATAACGTATTACGCATAACGTATATCGTATAACGTATAACGTATAACGTATAACGTATAACGTATAACGTATAACGCATAACGAATAACGAATAACGTATAACGTATAACGTAAAACGTATAACGTATAACGTATAACGTATAACGTATAACGTATAACGCATAACGAATAACGAATAACGTATAACGTATAACCTATGACGTATAACGTATAACATATAACGTATAACGTATAACGTATAGCGTATAACGTATAACGTATAACGAATAACGTAAAACGTATAACGCAAAACGAATAACGTATAACGTATAACGTATAACGTATAGCGTATAACGTATAACGTATAACGTATATCGTATAACGTATAACTTATAACGTATTACGTATAACGTATAACGTATAACGTACAACGTATAACGTATAACGTATAACGTATCACGAATAACGTAAAACGTATAATGTATAACGTATAACGTATAACGTATAACGTATAACGTATAACGTATAACGTATAACGAATAACGTAAAACGTATAACGCATAACGTATAACGTGTAACGTGTAACGAAGAACGTATAACGAATAACGTATAACGTATATCGTATAACGTATAACGTATAACGTATAACGTATAACGTCTAACGTATAACGTATAACGTATAACGTATAACGTATAACGTATAACGTATAACGTATAACGTATAACGTATAACGTATAACGTATAACGGATAACGTATAACGTATAACGTATAACGTATAACGTATAACGTATAACGTATAACGTATAACGTATAACGTATAACGTATAACCTATGATGTATAACGTATAACGTAAAACGTATAACGTATAACGTATAACGTATAACGTATAACGTATAACGTATAACGTATAACGTATAACGTATAACGTATAACGTATAACGTATAACGTATAACGTATAACGTATAACGTATAACGTATAACGTATAACGTATAACGTATAACGTATAACGTATAACGTATAACGTATAACGTATAACGTATAACGTATAACGTATAACGTATAACGTATAACGTATAACGTATAACGTATAACGTATAACGTATAACGTATAACGTATAACGTATAACGTATAACGTATAACGTATAACGAATAACGTAAAACGTATAACGCATAACGTATAACGTATAACGTGTAACGAAAAACGTATAACGAATGACGTAAACCGTATGACGCATTACATATTACGTATAACGTATAACGTATAACGTATAACGTATAACGTATAACGTATAACGTATAACGTATAACGAATAACGTAAAACGTATAACGCATAACGTATAACGTATAACGTGTAACGAAGAACGTATAACGAATAACGTATAACGTATATCGTATAACGTATAACGTATAACGTATAACGTATAACGTATAACGTATAACGTATAACGTATAACGTATAACGTATAACCTATGATGTATAACGTATAACGTAAAACGTATAACGTATAACGTATAACGTATAACGTATAACGTATAACGTATAACGTATAACGTATAACGTATAACGTATAACGTATAACGTATAACGTATAACGTATAACGTATAACGTATAACGTATAACGTATAACGTATAACGTATAACGTATAACGTATAACGTATAACCTATAACGTATAACGTATAACGTATAACGTATAACGTATAACGTAT
Organism: Ptiloglossa arizonensis; assembly: GCF_051014685.1. Taxonomy (NCBI): domain Eukaryota; kingdom Metazoa; phylum Arthropoda; class Insecta; order Hymenoptera; family Colletidae; genus Ptiloglossa; species Ptiloglossa arizonensis. The sequence goes on along the minus strand of NW_027478598.1, from coordinate 239,973 downwards.
AACGTATAACGTATAACGTATCACGAATAACGTAAAACGTATAACGCATAACGTATAACGTATAACGTGTAACGAAAAACGTATAACGAATGACGTAAAACGTATGACGCATTACATATTACGTATAACGTATAACGTATAACGTATAACGTATAACGTATAACGTATAACGTATAACGAATAACGTAAAACGTATAACGCATAACGTATAACGTATAACGTGTAACGAAGAACGTATAACGAATAACGTATAACGTATATCGTATAACGTATAACGTATAACGTATAACGTATAACGTATAACGTATAACGTATAACGTATAACGTATAACGTATAGCGTATGACGTATAACGTATAACGTATAACGTATAACGTATAACGTATAACGTATAACGTATAACGTATAACGTATAACGTATAACGTATAACGAATAACGTAAAACTTATAACGCATAACGTATATCGTATAACGTATAACGTATAACGTATAACGTATAACGTATAACGTATAACGCATAACGAATAACGTATAACGTATAACCTATGACGTATAACGTATAACGTATAACGTATAACGTATAACGTATAACGAATAACGTAAGACGTATAACGCATAACGTATAACGTATAACGTATAACGTATAACGTATAACGTATAACGTATAACGTATAACGTATAACGAATAACGTAATACTTATAACGCGTAACGTATATCGTATAACGTATAACGTATAACGTATAACGTATAACGTATAACGTATAACGCATAACGAATAACGAATAACGTATAACGTATAACCTATGACGTATAACGTATAACGTATAACGTATAACGTATAACGAATAACGTAAAACGTATAACGCATAACGTATAACGTGTAACGTGTAACGAAGAATGTATAACGAATAACGTATAACGTATATCGTATAACGTATAACGTATAACGTATAACGTATAACGTATAACGTATAACGTATAACGTATAACGTATAACGTATAACGTATAACGTATAACGTATAACGTATAACGTATAACGTATAACGTATAACGTATAACGTATAACGTATAACGTATAACGTATAACGTATAACGTATAACGTATAACGTATAACGTATAACGTATAACGTATAACGAATAACGTAAAACATATAACGCATAACGTATAACGTATAACGTGTAACGAAAAACGTATAACGAATGACGTAAAACGTATGACGCATTACATATTACGTATAACGTATAACGTATAACGTATAACGTATAACGTATAACGTATAACGTATAACGAATAACGTAAAACGTATAACGCATAACGTATAACGTATAACGTATAACGAATAACGTAAAACTTATAACGCATAACGTATATCGTATAACGTATAACGTATAACGTATAACGTATAACGTATAACGTATAACGCATAACGAATAACGTATAACGTATAACCTATGACGTATAACGTATAACGTATAACGTATAACGTATAACGTATAACGAATAACGTAAGACGTATAACGCATAACGTATAACGTATAACGTATAACGTATAACGTATAACGTATAACGTATAACGTATAACGTATAACGTATAACGTATAACGTATAACGTATAACCTATAACGTATAACGTATAACGTATAACGTATAACGTATAACGTATAACGTATAACGTATAACGTATAACGTATAACGTATCACGAATAACGTAAAACGTATAACGCATAACGTATAACGTATAACGTGTAACGAAAAACGTATAACGAATGACGTAAAACGTATGACGCATTACATATTACGTATAACGTATAACGTATAACGTATAACGTATAACGTATAACGTATAACGTATAACGTATAACGTATAACGAATAACGTAAAACGTATAACGCATAACGTATAACGTATAACGTGTAACGAAGAACGTATAACGAATAACGTATAACGTATATCGTATAACGTATAACGTATAACGTATAACGTAAACGTATAACGTATAACGTATAACGTATAATGTATAACGTATAACGTATAACGTATAACGTATAACGTATAACGTATAACGTATAACGTATAACGTATAACGTATAACGTATAACGTATAACGTATAACGTATAACGTATAACGTATAACGAATAACATAAAACTTATAACGCATAACGTATATCGTATAACGTATAACGTATAACGTATAACGTATAACGTATAACGTATAACGTATAACGAATAACGTAAAACGTATAACGCATAACGTATAACGTATAACGTATAACGTATAACGTATAACGTATAACGTATAACGTATAACGTATAACGTATAACGTATAACGTATAACGTATAACGTATAACGAATAACGTAAAACGTATAACGCATAACGTATAACGTATAACGTGTAACGAAGAACGTATAACGAATAACGTATAACGTATATCGTATAACGTATAACGTATAACGTATAACGTATAACGTATAACGTATAACGTATAACGTATAACGTATAACGTATAACGTATAACGTATAACCTATGATGTATAACGTATAACGTAAAACGTATAACGTATAACGTATAACGTATAACGTATAACGTATAACGTATAACGTATAACGTATAACGTATAACGTATAACGTATAACGTATAACGTATAACGTATAACGTATAACGTATAACGTATAACGTATAACGTATAACGTATAACGTATAACGTATAACGTATAACCTATAACGTATAACGTATAACGTATAACGTATAACGTATAACGTATAACGTATAACGTATAACGTATAACGTATAACGTATCACGAATAACGTAAAACGTATAACGCATAACGTATAACGTATAACGTGTAACGAAAAACGTATAACGAATGACGTAAAACGTATGACGCATTACATATTACGTATAACGTATAACGTATAACGTATAACGTATAACGTATAACGTATAACGTATAACGTATAACGTATAACGAATAACGTAAAACGTATAACGCATAACGTATAACGTATAACGTGTAACGAAGAACGTATAACGAATAACGTATAACGTATATCGTATAACGTATAACGTATAACGTATAACGTATAACGTATAACGTATAACGTATAACGAATAACATAAAACTTATAACGCATAACGTATATCGTATAACGTATAACGTATAACGTATAACGTATAACGTATAACGTATAACGTATAACGAATAACGTAAAACGTATAACGCATAACGTATAACGTATAACGTATAACGTATAACGTATAACGTATAACGTATAACGTATAACGTATAACTTATAACGTATAACGTATAACGTATAACGTATAACGAATAACGTAAAACGTATAACGCATAACGTATAACGTATAACGTGTAACGAAGAACGTATAACGAATAACGTATAACGTATATCGTATAACGTATAACGTATAACGTATAACGTATAACGTATAACGTATAACGTATAACGTATAACGTATAACGTATAACGTATAACCTATGATGTATAACGTATAACGTAAAACGTATAACGTATAACGTATAACGTATAACGTATAACGTATAACGTATAACGTATAACGTATAACGTATAACGTATAACGTATAACGTATAACGTATAACGTATAACGTATAACGTATAACGTATAACGTATAACGTATAACGTATAACGTATAACGTATAACGTATAACCTATAACGTATAACGTATAACGTATAACGTATAACGTATAACGTATAACGTATAACGTATAACGTATAACGTATAACGTATCACGAATAACGTAAAACGTATAACGCATAACGTATAACGTATAACGTGTAACGAAAAACGTATAACGTAAAACGTATAACGTATAACGTATAACGTATAACGTATAACGTATAACGTATAACGTATAACGTATAACGTATAACGTATAACGTATAACGTATAACGTATAACGTATAACGTATAACGTATAACGTATAACGTATAACGTATAACGTATAACGTATAACGTATAACCTATAACGTATAACGTATAACGTATAACGTATAACGTATAACGTATAACGTATAACGTATAACGTATAACGTATAACGTATCACGAATAACGTAAAACGTATAACGCATAACGTATAACGTATAACGTGTAACGAAAAACGTATAACGAATGACGTAAAACGTATGACGCATTACATATTACGTATAACGTATAACGTATAACGTATAACGTATAACGTATAACGTATAACGTATAACGTATAACGTATAACGAATAACGTAAAACGTATAACGCATAACGTATAACGTATAACGTGTAACGAAGAACGTATAACGAATAACGTATAACGTATATCGTATAACGTATAACGTATAACGTATAACGTATAACGTATAACGTATAACGTATAACGTATAACGTATAACGTATAACGTATAACGTATAACGTATAACGTATAACGTATAACGTATAACGTATAACGTATAACGTATAACGTATAACGTATAACGTATAACGTATAACGTATAACCTATAACGTATAACGTATAACGTATAACGTATAACGTATAACGTATAACGTATAACGTATAACGTATAACGTATAACGTATCACGAATAACGTAAAACGTATAACGCATAACGTATAACGTATAACGTGTAACGAAAAACGTATAACGAATGACGTAAAACGTATGACGCATTACATATTACGTATAACGTATAACGTATAACGTATAACGTATAACGTATAACGTATAACGTATAACGTATAACGTATAACGTATAACGTATAACGTATAACGTATAACGTATAACGTATAACGTATAACGTATAACGAATAACATAAAACTTATAACGCATAACGTATATCGTATAACGTATAACGTATAACGTACAACGTATAACGTATAACGTATAACGTATAACGAATAACGTAAAACGTATAACGCATAACGTTTAACGTATAACGTATAACGTATAACGTATAACGTATAACGTATAACGTATAACGTATAACGTATAACGTATAACGTATAACGTATAACGTATAACGTATAACGTATAACGTATAACGTATAACGTATAAAGAATAACGTATAACGTATACCGTATAACGTATAACGTATAACGTATATCGTATAACGTATAACGTATCACGAATAACGTAAAACGTATAACGCATAACGTATAACGTATAACGTGTAACGAAGAACGTATAACCAATAACGTAAAGCGTATTACGTATTACATATTTCGTATAACGTATAACGTGTATCGTATAACTTATGACGTATAACTTATAACGTATGACGTATATCGTATAACTTGTAACGAAAAACGTATAACGAATAACGTAAAACGTATGACGCATTACATAATACGTATAACGTATAACGTATAACGTATAACGTATAACGTATAACGTATAACGTATAACGTATAACGTATAACGTATAACGTATAACGTATAACGTATAACGTATAACGTATAACGTATAGCGAATGACGTAAAACGTATAACGCATAACGTATATCGTATACCGTATAACGTATAACGTATAACGTATAACGTATAACGTATAACGCAAAACGAATAACGTATAACGTATAACCTATGACGTATAGCGTATAACGTAAAACATATAACGTATATCGTATAACGTATAACGCATAACGTATAACGTATAACGTATAACGTATAACGAATAACGTAATACTTATAACGCATAACGTATATCGTATAACGTATAACGTATAACGTATAACGTATAACGTATAACGTGTAACGCATATCGTATAACGAATAACGTAAAACGTATAACGCATAACGTATATCGTATACCGTATAACGTATAACGTATTACGTATAACGTATAACGTATAACGTATAACGTATAACGCATAACGTATAACGTATAACGTATAACGAATAACGTAATACTTATAACGCATAACGTATAACGTATAACGTATAACGTATAACGTATAACGAATAACGTAAAACGTATAACGCATAACGTATATCGTATACCGTATAACGTATAACGTATAACGTATAACGTATAACGTATAACGCAAAACGAATAACGTATAACGTATAACCTATGACGTATAGCGTATAACGTATAACATATAACGTATATCGTATAACGTAAACGCATAACGTATAACGTATAACGTATAACGAATAACGTAATACTTATAACGCATTACGTATATCGTATAACGTATAACGTATAACGTATAACGTATAACGTGTAACGTATAACGTATAACGTATAACGTATAACGTATAACGTATTACGTATAACGTATTACGTATAACGTATAACGTATAACGTATAACGTATAACGTATAACGCATAACGTATAACGTATAACGTATAACGTATAACGTATAACGTATAACGTATAACGTATAACGTATTACGTATAACGTATTACGTATAACGTATAACGTATAAAGAATAACGTATAACGCATAACGTATAACGTATAACGTATAACGTATAACGTATAACGTATAACGTATAACGTATAACGTATAACGTATAACGTATAACGTATAACGTATAACGTATAACGTATAACGTATAACGTATAACGTATAACGTATAACGTATAACGTATAAAGAATAACGTATAACGTATACCGTATAACGTATAACGTATAACGTATAACGTATAACGTATAACGTATCACGAACAACGTAAAACGTATAACGCATAACGTATAACGTATAACGTGTAACGAAGAACGTATAACGAATAACGTAAAGCGTATTACGTATTACATATTTCGTATAACGTATAACGTGTATCGTATAACTTATGACGTATAACTTATAACGTATGACGTATATCGTATAACTTGTAACGAAAAACGTATAACGAATAACGTAAAACGTATGACGCATTACATATTACGTATAACGTATAACGTATAACGTATAACGTATAACGTATAACGTATAACGTATAACGTATAACGTATAACGTATAACGTATTACGTATAACGTATTACGTATAACGTATAACGTATAAAGAATAACGTATAACGCATAACGTATAACGTATAACGTATAACGTATAACGTATAACGTATAACGTATAACGTATAACGTATAACGTATAACGTATAACGTATAACGTATAACGTATAACGTATAACGTGTAACGAAGAACGTATAACGAATAACGTATAACGTATAACGTATAACGTATAACGTATAACGTATAACGTATAACGTATAACGTATAACGTATAACGTATAACGTATAAAGAATAACGTATAACGTATACCGTATAACGTATAACGTATAACGTATAACGTATAACGTATAACGTATCACGAACAACGTAAAACGTATAACGCATAACGTATAACGTATAACGTATAACGTATAACGTAGAACGTAGAACGTATAACGTATAACGTATATCGTAAAACGTATAACGTATAACGTATAACGTATAACGTATAACGTATAACGTATAACGTATAACGAATAACGTAAGACGTATAACGCATAACGTATAACGTATAACGTATAACGTATAACGTATAACGTATAACGTATAACGTATAACGTATAACGAATAACGTATAACGTATAACGTATAACGAATAACGTAAAACGTATAACGCATAACGTATATCGTATACCGTATAACGTATAACGTATAACGTATAACGTATAACGTATAACGCAAAACGAATAACGTATAACGTATAACCTATGACGTATAGCGTATAACGTATAACATATAACGTATATCGTATAACGTATAACGCATAACGTATAACGTATAACGTATAACGAATAACGTAATACTTATAACGCATAACGTATATCGTATAACGTATAACGTATAACGTATAACGTATAACGTATAACGTGTAACGCATAACGTATAACGAATAACGTAAAACGTATAACGCATAACGTATATCGTATACCGTATAACGTATAACGTATAACGTATAACGTATAACGCATAACGAATAACGAATAACGTATAACGTATAACCTATGACGTGTAACGTATAACGTATAACGTATAACGTATAACGTATAGCGTATAACGTATAACGTATAACGAATAACGTAAAACGTATAACGCAAAACGAATAACGTATAACGTATAACGTATAACGTATAGCGTATAACGTATAACGTATAACGTATATCGTATAACGTATAACGTATAACGTATTACGTATAACGTATAACGTATAACGTACAACGTATAATGTATAACGTATAACGTATCACGAATAACGTAAAACGTATAATGTATAACGTATAACGTATAACGTATAACGTATAACGTATAACGTATAACGTATAACGTATAACGAATAACGTAAAACGTATAACGCATAACGTATAACGTGTAACGTGTAACGAAGAACGTATAACGAATAACGTATAACGCATATCGTATAACGTATAACGTATAACGTATAACGTCTAACGTATAACGTATAACGTATAACGTATAACGTATAACGTATAACGTATAACGTATAACGTATAACGTATAACGTATAACGTATAACGTATAACGTATAACGTATAACGTATAACGGATAACGTATAACGTATAACGTATAACGTATAACGTATAACGTATAACGTATAACGTATAACGTATAACGTATAACGTATAACGTATAACCTATGATGTATAACGTATAACGTAAAACGTATAACGTATAACGTATAACGTATAACGTATAACGTATAACGTATAACGTATAACGTATAACGTATAACGTATAACGTATAACGTATAACGTATAACGTATAACGTATAACGTATAACGTATAACGTATAACGTATAACGTATAACGTATAACGTATAACGTATAACGTATAACGTATAACGTATAACGTATAACGTATAACGTATAACGTATAACGTATAACGTATAACGTATAACGTATAACGTATAACGTATAACGTATAACGTATAACGAATAACGTAAAACGTATAACGCATAACGTATAACGTATAACGTGTAACGAAAAACGTATAACGAATGACGTAAAACGTATGACGCATTACATATTACGTATAACGTATAACGTATAACGTATAACGTATAACGTATAACGTATAACGTATAACGAATAACGTAAAACGTATAACGCATAACGTATAACGTATAACGTGTAACGAAGAACGTATAACGAATAACGTATAACGTATATCGTATAACGTATAACGTATAACGTATAACGTATAACGTATAACGTATAACGTATAACGTATAACGTATAACCTATGATGTATAACGTATAACGTAAAACGTATAACGTATAACGTATAACGTATAACGTATAACGTATAACGTATAACGTATAACGTATAACGTATAACGTATAACGTATAACGTATAACGTATAACGTATAACGTATAACGTATAACGTATAACGTATAACGTATAACGTATAACGTATAACGTATAACCTATAACGTATAACGTATAACGTATAACGTATAACGTATAACGTATAACGTATAACGTATCACGAATAACGTAAAACGTATAACGCATAACGTATAACGTATAACGTGTAACGAAAAACGTATAACGAATGACGTAAAACGTATGACGCATTACATATTACGTATAACGTATAACGTATAACGTATAACGTATAACGTATAACGTATAACGATAACGTAAAACGTATAACGCATAACGTATAACGTATAACGTGTAACGAAGAACGTATAATCGAATAACGTATAACGTATATCGTATAACGTATAACGTATAACGTATAACGTATAACGTATAACGTATAACGTATAACGTATAACGTATAACGTTTAACGTATAACGTATAACGTATAACGTATAACGTATAACGTATAACGTATAACGTATAACGTATAACGTATAACGTATAACGTATAACGTATAACGTATAACGTATAACGTATAACGTATAACGTATAACGTATAACGTATAACGAATAACGTAAACGTATAACGCATAACGTATATCGTGCAACGTATAACGTATAACGTATAACGTATAACGTATAACGTATAACGCATAACGGAATAACGTATAACGTATAACCTATGACGTATAACGTATAACGTATAACGTATAACGTATAACGTATAACGTATAACGAATAACGTAAGACGTATAACGCATAACGTATAACGTATAACGTATAACGTATAACGTATAACGTATAACGTATAACGTATAAACGTATAACGTATAACGTATAACGTATAACGTATAACGTATACGTATAACGTATAACGTATAACGAATAACGTAATACTTATAACGCGTAACGTATATCGTATAACGTATAACGTATAACGTATAACGTATAACGTATAACGTATAACGTATAACCTATGATGTATAACGTATAACGTAAAACGTATAACGTATAACGTATAACGTATAACGTATAACGTATCACGAATAACGTAAAACGTTATAACGCATAACGTATAACGTATAACGTGTAACGAAAAACGTATAACGAATGACGTAAACACGTATGACGCATTACATATTACGTATAACGTATAACGTATAACGTATAACGTATAACGTATAACGTATAACGTATAACGAATACGTAAAACCGTATAACGCATAACGTATAACGTATAACGTGTAACGAAGAACGTATAACGAATAACGTATAACGTATATCGTATAACGTATAACGTATAACGTATAACGTATAAACGTATAACGTATAACGTATAACGTATAACGTATAACGTTTAACGTATAACGTATAACGTATAACGTATAACGTGATAACGGTATAACGTATAACGTATAACGTATAACGTATAACGTATAACGTATAACGTATAACGTATAACGTATAACGTATAACGAATAACGGTAAAACTTATAACGCATAACGTATATCGTATAACGTATAACGTATAACGTATAACGTATAACGTATAACGTATAACGCATACACGAATAACGTATAACGTATAACCTATGACGTATAACGTATAACGTATAACGTATAACGTATAACGTATAACGAATAACGTAAGACGTATAGACGCATAACGTATAACGTATAACGTATAACGTATAACGTATAACGTATAACGTAGTAACGTATAACGTATAACGTATAACGAATAACGTAATACTTATAACGCGTAACGTATATCGTATAACGTATAACGTATAACGTATAACGTATAACGTATAACGTATAACGCATAACGAATAACGAATAACGTATAACGTATAACCTATGACGTATAACGTATAACGTATAACGGTATAACGTATAACGAATAACGTAAAACGTATAACGCATAACGTATAACGTGTAACGTGTACGAAGAATGTATAACGAATACGTATAACGTATATCGTATAACGTATAACGTATAACGTATAACGTATAACGTATAACGTATAACGTATAACGTATAACGTATAACGTATAACGTATAACGTATAACGTATAACGTACAACGTATAACGTATAACGTATAACGTATAACGTATAACGTATAAACGTATAACGAATAACGTAAAACGTATAACGCATAACGTATAACGTATAACGTGTAACGAAAAACGTATAACGAATGACGTAAAAACGTATGACGCATTACATATTACGTATAACGTATAACGTATAACGTATAACGTATAACGTATAACGTATATAGTATAACGAATAACGTAAAACGTATAACGCATAACGTATAACGTATAACGTGTAACGAAGAACGTATAACGAATAACGTATAACGTATATCGTATAACGTAAACGTATAACGTATAACGTAGTAACGTATAACGTATAACGTATAACGTATAACGTATAACGTATACCTATGATGTATAACGTATAACGTAAACGTATAACGTATAACGTATAACGTATAACGTATAACGTATACGTATAACGTATAACGTATAACGTATAACGTATAACGTATAACGTATAACGTATAACGTATAACGTATAACGTATAACGTATAACGTATAACGTATAACGTATAACGTATAACGTATAACGTATAACGTATAACCTATAACGTATAACGTATAACGTATAACGTATAACGTATAACGTATAACGTATAACGTATAACGTATAACGTATCACGAATAACGTAAAACGTATAACGCATAACGTATAACGTATAACGTGTAACGAAAAACGTATAACGAATGACGTAAAACGTATGACGCATTACATATTACGTATAACGTATAACGTATAACGTATAACGTATAACGTATAACGTATAACGTATAACGAATAACGTAAAACGTATAACGCATAACGTATAACGTATAACGTGTAACGAAGAACGTATAACGAATAACGTATAACGTATATCGTATAACGTATAACGTATAACGTATAACGTATAACGTATAACGTATAACGTATAACGTATAACGTATAACGTATAACGTATAACGTATAACGTATAACGTATAACGTATAACGTATAACGTATAACGTATAACGTATAACGTATAACGTATAACGTATAACGTATAACGTATAACGTATAACGTATAACGTATAACGTATAACGTATAACGTATAACGTATAACGAATAACATAAAACTTATAACGCATAACGTATATCGTATAACGTATAACGTATAACGTATAACGTATAACGTATAACGTATAACGTATAACGAATAACGTAAAACGTATAACGCATAACGTTTAACGTATAACGTATAACGTATAACGTATAACGTATAACGTATAACGTATAACGTATAACGTATAACGTATAACGTATAACGTATAACGTATAACGAATAACGTATAACGTATAACGTATAACGTATAACGTATAACGTATAACGTATAACGTATAACGTATAACGTATAACGTATAAAGAATAACGTATAACGTATACCGTATAACGTATAACGTATAACGTATAACGTATAACGTATAACGTATCACGAATAACGTAAAACGTATAACGCATAACGTATAACGTATAACGAATAACGTAAAACGTATAACGCATAACGTATAACGTGTAACGTGTAACGAAGAATGTATAACGAATAACGTATAACGTATATCGTATAACGTATAACGTATAACGTATAACGTATAACGTATAACGTATAACGTATAACGTATAACGTATAACGTATAACGAATAACGTAATACTTATAACGCGTAACGTATATCGTATAACGTATAACGTATAACGAATAACGAATAACGTATAACGTATAACCTATGACGTATAACGTATAACGTATAACGTATAACGTATAACGTATAACGTATAACGTATAACGTATAACGAATAACGTAAAACGTATAACGCATAACGTTTAACGCATAACGTATAACGTATAACGTATAACGTATAACGTATAACGTATAACGTATAACGTATAACGTATAACGTATAACGTATAACGTATAACGTATAACGTATAACGTATAACGTATAACGTATAACGTATAACGTATAACGTATAACGTATAACGTATAACGTATAACGTATAACGTATAACGTATAACGTATAACGTATAATGTATAACGTATAACGCATAACGTATAACGTATAACGTGTAACGAAAAACGTATAACGAATAACGTAAAACGTATGACGCATTACATATTACATATAGCGTATAACGTATAACGTATATCGTATAACCTATAACGTATAACGTATAACGTATAACGTATAACGTATCACGAATAACGTAAAACGTATAACGCATAACGTATAACGTATAACGTGTAACGAAAAACGCATAACGAATAACGTATAACGTATAACCTATGACGTATAGCGTATAACGTATAACATATATCGTATATCGTATAACGTATAACGAATAACGTATTACGTATAACGTATAACGTACAACGTATAACGTATAACGTATAACGTATAACGTATCACGAATAACGTAAAACGTATAACGTATAACGTATAACGAATAACGTATAACGTATAACGTAAAACGTATAACGTATAACGTATAACGTATAACGTATAACGTATAACGTATAACGTATAACGTATAACGTATAACGTATAACGAATAACGTAAAACTTATAACGCATAACGTATATCGTATAACGTATAACGTATAACGTATAACGTATAACGTATAACGTATAACGTATAACGCATAACGAATAACGTATAACGTATAACCTATGACGTATAACGTATAACGTATAACGTATAACGTATAACGTATAACGTATAACGTATAACGAATAACGTAAAATGTATAACGCATAACGTATAACGTATAACGTATAACGTATAACGTATAACGTATAACGTATAACGTATAACGTATAACGTATAACGTATAACGTATAACGTATAACGTATAACGTATAACGCATAACGTATAACGTATAACGTATAACGTATAACGTATAACGTATAACGTATAACGTATAACGTATAACGTATAACGTATAACGTATAACGTATAACGTATAACGTATAACGTATAAAGAATAACGTATACCGTATAACGTATAACGTATAACGTATAACGTATAACGTATAACGTATAACGTATAACGTAAAAACGTATAACGTTTAACGTGTAACGAAGAACGTATAACGAATAACGTAAAACGTATGACGCTTTACCTATAGCGTATAACGTATAACGTAAAACGTATAACGTATAACGTATAGCGAATAACGTAAAACGTATAACGCATAACGTATAACGTATAACGTGTAACGAAGAACGTATATCGAATAACGTATAACGTATATCGTATAACGTATAAAGTAGAACGTATAACGTATGACGTATAACGTATAACGTAGAACGTATAACGTATAACGTAAAACGTATAACGTATAACGTATAACGAATAACGTAAAACTTATAACGCATAACGTATATCGTATAACGTATAACGTATAACGTATAACGTATAACGTATAACGTATAACGCATAACGAATAACGTATAACGTATAACGTATAACGTATAACGTATAACGTATAACGTATAACGTATAACGTATAACGAATAACGTAAAACGTATAACGCATAACGTATAACGTATAACGTATAACGTATAACGTATAACGTATAACGTATAACGTATAACGTATAACGTAAAACGTATAACGTATAACGTATAACGTATAACGTATAACGCATAACGTATAACGTATAACGAATAACGTATAACGTATAACGTATAACGTATAACGTATAACGTATAACGTATAACGTATAACGTATAACGTATAACGTATAACGTATAACGTATAACGTATAACGTATAACGTATAACGTATAACGTATAACGTATAACGTATAACGTATAACGAATAACGTAAAACGTATAACGCATAACGTATAACGTATAACGTGTAACGAAAAACGTATAACGAATGACGTAAAACGTATGACGCATTACATATTACGTATAACGTATAACGTATAACGTATAACGTATAACGTATAACGTATAACGTATAACGTATAACGAATAACGTAAAACGTATAACGCATAACGTATAACGTATAACGTGTAACGAAGAACGTATAACGAATAACGTATAACGTATTTCGTATAACGTATAACGTATAACGTATAACGTATAACGTATAACGTATAACGTATAACGTTTAACGTATAACCTATGATGTATAACGTATAACGTAAAACGTATAACGTATAACGTATAACGTATAACGTATAACGTATAACGTATAACGTATAACGTATAACGTATAACGTATAACG
The DNA here is from genome assembly GCF_051014685.1 of Ptiloglossa arizonensis. Taxonomy (NCBI): domain Eukaryota; kingdom Metazoa; phylum Arthropoda; class Insecta; order Hymenoptera; family Colletidae; genus Ptiloglossa; species Ptiloglossa arizonensis. The sequence goes on along the minus strand of NW_027478598.1, from coordinate 224,178 downwards.
TATAACGTATAACGTATGACGTATATCGTATAACTTGTAACGAAAAACGTATAACGAATAACGTAAAACGTATGACGCATTACATATTACGTATAACGTATAACGTATAACGTATAACGTATAACGTATAACGTATAACGTATAACGAATAACGTAAAACGTATAACGCATAACGTATAACGTGTAACGTGTAACGAAGAATGTATAACGAATAACGTATAACGTATATCGTATAACGTATAACGTATAACGTATAACGTATAACGTATAACGTATAACGTATAACGTATAACGTATAACGTATAACGAATAACGTAAAACGTATAACGCATAACGTATAACGTATAACGTGTAACGAAGAACGTATAACGAATAACGTATAACGTATATCGTATAACGTATAACGTATAACGTATAACGTATAACGTATAACGTATAACGTATAACGTATAACGTATAACGTATAACGTATAACGTATAACGTTTAACGTATAACGTATAACGTATAACGTATAACGTATAACGTATAACGTATAACGTATAACGTATAACGAATAACGTAAAACTTATAACGCATAACGTATATCGTATAACGTATAACGTATAACGTATAACGTATAACGTATAACGTATAACGCATAACGAATAACGTATAACGTATAACCTATGACGTATAACGTATAACGTATAACGTATAACGTATAACGTATAACGAATAACGTAAGACGTATAACGCATAACGTATAACGTATAACGTATAACGTATAACGTATAACGTATAACGTATAACGAATAACGTATAACGTATAACGTATAACGAATAACGTAAAATGTATAACGCATAACGTATATCGTATACCGTATAACGTATAACGTATAACGTATAACGTATAACGTATAACGCAAAACGAATAACGTATAACGTATAACCTATGACGTATAGCGTATAGCGTATAACATATAACGTATATCGTATAACGTATAACGTATAACGTATTACGTATCACGTATAACGTACAACGTATAACGTATAACGTATAACGTATCACGAATAACGTAAAACGTATAACGTATAACGTATAACGTATAACGTATAACGTATAACGTATAACGTATAACGTATAACGTATAACGTATAACGTATAACGTATAACGTATAACGTATAACGTATAACGTATAACGTATAACGTATAACGTATAACGTATAACGTATAACGTATAACGTATAACGAATAACGTAATACTTATAACGCGTAACGTATATCGTATAACGTATAACGTATAACGAATAACGAATAACGTATAACGTATAACCTATGACGTATAACGTATAACGTATAACGTATAACGTATAACGTATAACGTATAACGTATAACGTATAACGTATAACGAATAACGTAAAACGTATAACGCATAACGTTTAACGCATAACGTATAACGTATAACGTATAACGTATAACGTATAACGTATAACGTATAACGTATAACGTATAACGTATAACGTATAACGTATAACGTATAACGTATAACGTATAACGTATAACGTATAACGTATAACGTATAACGTATAACGTATAACGTATAACGTATAACGTATAACGTATAACGTATAACGTATAACGTATAACGTATAACGTATAACGTATAACGTATAACGTATAATGTATAACGTATAACGCATAACGTATAACGTATAACGTGTAACGAAAAACGTATAACGAATAACGTAAAACGTATGACGCATTACATATTACATATAGCGTATAACGTATAACGTATAACGTATAACCTATAACGTATAACGTATAACGTATAACGTATAACGTATCACGAATAACGTAAAACGTATAACGCATAACGTATAACGTATAACGTGTAACGAAAAACGCATAACGAATAACGTATAACGTATAACCTATGACGTATAGCGTATAACGTATAACATATATCGTATATCGTATAACGTATAACGAATAACGTATTACGTATAACGTATAACGTACAACGTATAACGTATAACGTATAACGTATAACGTATCACGAATAACGTAAAACGTATAACGTATAACGTATAACGAATAACGTATAACGTATAACGTAAAACGTATAACGTATAACGTATAACGTATAACGTATAACGTATAACGTATAACGTATAACGTATAACGTATAACGTATAACGTATAACGAATAACGTAAAACTTATAACGCATAACGTATATCGTATAACGTATAACGTATAACGTATAACGTATAACGTATAACGTATAACTTATAACGCATAACGAATAACGTATAACGTATAACCTATGACGTATAACGTATAACGTATAACGTATAACGTATAACGTATAACGTATAACGTATAACGAATAACGTAAAACGTATAACGCATAACGTATAACGTATAACGTATAACGTATAACGTATAACGTATAACGTATAACGTATAACGTATAACGTATAACGTATAACGTATAACGTATAACGTATAACGCATAACGTATAACGTATAACGTATAACGTATAACGTATAACGTATAACGTATAACGTATAACGTATAACGTATAACGTATAACGTATAACGTATAACGTATAACGTATAAAGAATAACGTATACCGTATAACGTATAACGTATAACGTATAACGTATAACGTATAACGTATAACGTATAACGTAAAACGTATAACGTTTAACGTGTAACGAAGAACGTATAACGAATAACGTAAAACGTATGACGCTTTACCTATAGCGTATAACGTATAACGTAAAACGTATAACGTATAACGTATAGCGAATAACGTAAAACGTATAACGCATAACGTATAACGTATAACGTGTAACGAAGAACGTATATCGAATAACGTATAACGTATATCGTATAACGTATAAAGTAGAACGTATAACGTATGACGTATAACGTATAACGTAGAACGTATAACGTATAACGTATAACGTATAACGTATAACGTATAACGAATAACGTAAAACTTATAACGCATAACGTATATCGTATAACGTATAACGTATAACGTATAACGTATAACGTATAACGTATAACGCATAACGAATAACGTATAACGTATAACGTATAACGTATAACGTATAACGTATAACGTATAACGTATAACGTATAACGAATAACGTAAAACGTATAACGCATAACGTATGACGCATTACATATTACGTATAACGTATAACGTATAACGTATAACGTATAACGTATAACGTATAACGTATAACGAATAACGTAAAACGTATAACGCATAACGTATAACGTATAACGTGTAACGAAGAACGTATAACGAATAACGTATAACGTATATCGTATAACGTATAACGTATAACGTATAACGTATAACGTATAACGTATAACGTATAACGTATAACGTATAACGTATAACGTATAACGTATAACGTATAACGTATAACGTATAACGTATAACGTATAACGTATAACGTATAACGTATAACGTATAACGTATAACGTATAACGTATAACGTATAACGTATAACGTATAACGTATAACGTATAACGTATAACGTATAACGTATAACGTATAACGTATAACGAATAACATAAAACTTATAACGCATAACGTATATCGTATAACGTATAACGTATAACGTATAACGTATAACGTATAACGTATAACGTATAACGTATAACGAATAACGTAAAACGTATAACGCATAACGTTTAACGTATAACGTATAACGTATAACGTATAACGTATAACGTATAACGTATAACGTATAACGTATAACGTATAACGTATAACGTATAACGTATAACGTATAACGTATAACGTATAACGTATAACGTATAACGTATAACGGATAACGTATAACGTATAACGTACAAAGAATAACGTATAACGTATACCGTATAACGTATAACGTATAACGTATAACGTATAACGTATAACGTATAACGTATAACGGATAACGTATAACGTATAACGTACAAAGAATAACGTATAACGTATACCGTATAACGTATAACGTATAACGTATAACGTATAACGTATAACGTATAACGTATAACGTATAACGTATAACGTATAACGTATAACGTATAACGAATAACGTAAAACGTATAACGCAGAACGTATAACGTGTAACGTGTAACGAAGAATGTATAACGAATAACGTATAACGTATATCGTATAACGTATAACGTATAACGTATAACGTATAACGTATAACGTATAACGTATAACGTATAACGAATAACGTAAAACGTATAACGCATAACGTATAACGTATAACGTGTAACGAAGAACGTATAACGAATAACGTATAACGTATATCGTATAACGTATAACGTATAACGTATAACGTATAACGTATAACGTATAACGTATAACGTATAACGTATAACGTATAACGTATAACGTATAACGTATAACGTATAACGTATAACGTATAACGTATAACGTATAACGTATAACGTATAACGTATAACGAATAACGTAAAACTTATAACGCATAACGTATATCGTATAACGTATAACGTATAACGTATAACGTATAACGTATAACGTATAACGCATAACGAATAACGTATAACGTATAACCTATGACGTATAACGTATAACGTATAACGTATAACGTATAACGTATAACGAATAACGTAAGACGTATAACGCATAACGTATAACGTATAACGTATAACGTATAACGTATAACGTATAACGTATAACGAATAACGTATAACGTATAACGTATAACGAATAACGTAAAATGTATAACGCATAACGTATATCGTATACCGTATAACGTATAACGTATAACGTATAACGTATAACGTATAACGCAAAACGAATAACGTATAACGTATAACCTATGACGTATAGCGTATAGCGTATAACATATAACGTATATCGTATAACGTATAACGTATAACGTATTACGTATCACGTATAACGTACAACGTATAACGTATAACGTATAACGTATCACGAATAACGTAAAACGTATAACGTATAACGTATAACGTATAACGTATAACGTATAACGTATAACGTATAACGTATAACGTATAACGTATAACGTATAACGTATAACGTATAACGTATAACGTATAACGTATAACGTATAACGTATAACGTATAACGTATAACGTATAACGTATAACGTATAACGTATAACGTATAACGTATAACGTATAACGTATAACGTATAACCTATAACGTATAACGTATAACGTATAACGTATAACGTATAACGTATAACGTATAACGTATAACGTATAACGTATCACGAATAACGTAAAACGTATAACGCATAACGTATAACGTATAACGTGTAACGAAAAACGTATAACGAATGACGTAAAACGTATGACGCATTACATATTACGTATAACGTATAACGTATAACGTATAACGTATAACGTATAACGTATAACGTATAACGAATAACGTAAAACGTATAACGCATAACGTATAACGTATAACGTGTAACGAAGAACGTATAACGAATAACGTATAACGTATATCGTATAACGTATAACGTATAACGTATAACGTATAACGTATAACGTATAACGTATAACGTATAACGTATAACGTATAACGTATAACGTATAACGTATAACGTATAACGTATAACGTATAACGTATAACGTATAACGTATAACGTATAACGTATAACGTATAACGTATAACGTATAACGTATAACGTATAACGTATAACGTATAACGAATAACATAAAACTTATAACGCATAACGTATATCGTATAACGTATAACGTATAACGTATAACGTATAACGTATAACGTATAACGTATAACGTATAACGAATAACGTAAAACGTATAACGCATAACGTTTAACGTATAACGTATAACGTATAACGTATAACGTATAACGTATAACGTATAACGTATAACGTATAACGTATAACGTATAACGTATAACGTATAACGTATAACGTATAACGTATAACGTATAACGTATAACGTATAACGTATAACGGATAACGTATAACGTATAACGTATAAAGAATAACGTATAACGTATACCGTATAACGTATAACGTATAACGTATAACGTATAACGTATAACGTATCACGAATAACGTAAAACGTATAACGCATAACGTATAACGTATAACGTGTAACGAAGAACGTATAACGAATAACGTAAAGCGTATTACGTATTACATATTTCGTATAACGTATAACGTGTATCGTATAACTTATGACGTATAACTTATAACGTATGACGTATATCGTATAACTTGTAACGAAAAACGTATAACGAATAACGTAAAACGTATGACGCATTACATATTACGTATAACGTATAACGTATAACGTATAACGTATAACGTATAACGTATAACGTATAACGAATAACGTAAAACGTATAACGCATAACGTATAACGTGTAACGTGTAACGAAGAATGTATAACGAATAACGTATAACGTATATCGTATAACGTATAACGTATAACGTATAACGTATAACGTATAACGTATAACGTATAACGTATAACGAATAACGTAAAACGTATAACGCATAACGTATAACGTATAACGTGTAACGAAGAACGTATAACGAATAACGTATAACGTATATCGTATAACGTATAACGTATAACGTATAACGTATAACGTATAACGTATAACGTATAACGTATAACGTATAACGTATAACGTATAACGTATAACGTATAACGTATAACGTATAACGTATAACGTATAACGTATAACGTATAACGTATAACGTATAACGTATAACGAATAACGTAAAACTTATAACGCATAACGTATATCGTATAACGTATAACGTATAACGTATAACGTATAACGTATAACGTATAACGCATAACGAATAACGTATAACGTATAACCTATGACGTATAACGTATAACGTATAACGTATAACGTATAACGTATAACGAATAACGTAAGACGTATACCGTATAACGTATAACGTATAACGTATAACGTATAACGTATAACGTATCACGAATAACGTAAAACGTATAACGCATAACGTATAACGTATAACGTGTAACGAAGAACGTATAACGAATAACGTAAAGCGTATTACGTATTACATATTTCGTATAACGTATAACGTGTATCGTATAACTTATGACGTATAACTTATAACGTATGACGTATATCGTATAACTTGTAACGAAAAACGTATAACGAATAACGTATAACGTATAACGTATAACGTACAACGTATGACGTATAACGTATAACGTATAACGTATAACGTATAACGTATAACGTATAACGTACAACGTATAACGTATAACGTATAACGTATAACGTATAACGTATAACGTATAACGAATAACGTAAAACGTATAACGCATAACGTATAACGTATAACGTGTAACGAAAAACGTATAACGAATGACGTAAAACGTATGACGCATTACATATTACGTATAACGTATAACGTATAACGTATAACGTATAACGTATAACGTATATAGTATAACGAATAACGTAAAACGTATAACGCATAACGTATAACGTATAACGTGTAACGAAGAACGTATAACGAATAACGTATAACGTATATCGTATAACGTATAACGTATAACGTATAACGTATAACGTATAACGTATAACGTATAACGTATAACGTATAACGTATAACCTATGATGTATAACGTATAACGTAAAACGTATAACGTATAACGTATAACGTATAACGTATAACGTATAACGTATAACGTATAACGTATAACGTATAACGTATAACGTATAACGTATAACGTATAACGTATAACGTATAACGTATAACGTATAACGTATAACGTATAACGTATAACGTATAACGTATAACGTATAACGTATAACCTATAACGTATAACGTATAACGTATAACGTATAACGTATAACGTATAACGTATAACGTATAACGTATAACGTATCACGAATAACGTAAAACGTATAACGCATAACGTATAACGTATAACGTGTAACGAAAAACGTATAACGAATGACGTAAAACGTATGACGCATTACATATTACGTATAACGTATAACGTATAACGTATAACGTATAACGTATAACGTATAACGTATAACGAATAACGTAAAACGTATAACGCATAACGTATAACGTATAACGTGTAACGAAGAACGTATAACGAATAACGTATAACGTATATCGTATAACGTATAACGTATAACGTATAACGTATAACGTATAACGTATAACGTATAACGTATAACGTATAACGTATAACGTATAACGTATAACGTATAACGTATAACGTATAACGTATAACGTATAACGTATAACGTATAACGTATAACGTATAACGTATAACGTATAACGTATAACGTATAACGTATAACGTATAACGTATAACGTATAACGTATAACGTATAACGTATAACGTATAACGTATAACGTATAACGAATAACGTAATACTTATAACGCGTAACGTATATCGTATAACGTATAACGTATAACGAATAACGAATAACGTATAACGTATAACCTATGACGTATAACGTATAACGTATAACGTATAACGTATAACGTATAACGTATAACGTATAACGTATAACGAATAACGTAAAACGTATAACGCATAACGTTTAACGCATAACGTATAACGTATAACGTATAACGTATAACGTATAACGTATAACGTATAACGTATAACGTATAACGTATAACGTATAACGTATAACGTATAACGTATAACGTATAACGTATAACGTATAACGTATAACGTATAACGTATAACGTATAACGTATAACGTATAACGTATAACGTATAACGTATAACGTATAATGTATAACGTATAACGCATAACGTATAACGTATAACGTGTAACGAAAAACGTATAACGAATAACGTAAAACGTATGACGCATTACATATTACATATAGCGTATAACGTATAACGTATAACGTATAACCTATAACGTATAACGTATAACGTATAACGTATAACGTATCACGAATAACGTAAAACGTATAACGCATAACGTATAACGTATAACGTGTAACGAAAAACGCATAACGAATAACGTATAACGTATAACCTATGACGTATAGCGTATAACGTATAACATATATCGTATATCGTATAACGTATAACGAATAACGTATTACGTATAACGTATAACGTACAACGTATAACGTATAACGTATAACGTATAACGTATCACGAATAACGTAAAACGTATAACGTATAACGTATAACGTATAACGAATAACGTATAACGTATAACGTAAAACGTATAACGTATAACGTATAACGTATAACGTAAAACGTATAACGTATAACGTATAACGTATAACGTATAACGTATAACGAATAACGTAAAACTTATAACGCATAACGTATATCGTATAACGTATAACGTATAACGTATAACGTATAACGTATAACGTATAACGTATAACGCATAACGAATAACGTATAACGTATAACCTATGACGTATAACGTATAACGTATAACGTATAACGTATAACGTATAACGTATAACGTATAACGAATAACGTAAAACGTATAACGCATAACGTATAACGTATAACGTATAACGTATAACGTATAACGTATAACGTATAACGTATAACGTATAACGTATAACGTATAACGTATAACGTATAACGCATAACGTATAACGTATAACGTATAACGTATAACGTATAACGTATAACGTATAACGTATAACGTATAACGTATAACGTATAACGTATAACGTATAACGTATAACGTATAACGTATAACGTATAAAGAATAACGTATACCGTATAACGTATAACGTATAACGTATAACGTATAACGTATAACGTATAACGTATAACGTAAAACGTATAACGTTTAACGTGTAACGAAGAACGTATAACGAATAACGTAAAACGTATGACGCTTTACCTATAGCGTATAACGTATAACGAATAACGTATAACGTATATCGTATAACGTATAACGTATAACGTATAACGTATAACGTATAACGTATAACGTATAACGAATAACGTATGACGTATAACGTATAACGTATAACGTATAACGTATAACGTATAACGTACAACGTATAACGTATAACGTATAACGTATAACGTATAACGTATAACGTATAACGAATAACGTAAAACGTATAACGCATAACGTATAACGTATAACGTGTAACGAAAAACGTATAACGAATGACGTAAAACGTATGACGCATTACATATTACGTATAACGTATAACGTATAACGTATAACGTATAACGTATAACGTATATAGTATAACGAATAACGTAAAACGTATAACGCATAACGTATAACGTATAACGTGTAACGAAGAACGTATAACGAATAACGTATAACGTATATCGTATAACGTATAACGTATAACGTATAACGTATAACGTATAACGTATAACGTATAACGTATAACGTATAACGTATAACGTATAACGTATAACCTATGATGTATAACGTATAACGTAAAACGTATAACGTATAACGTATAACGTATAACGTATAACGTATAACGTATAACGTATAACGTATAACGTATAACGTATAACGTATAACGTATAACGTATAACGTATAACGTATAACGTATAACGTATAACGTATAACGTATAACGTATAACGTATAACCTACAACGTATAACGTATAACGTATAACGTATAACGTATAACGTATAACGTATAACGTATAACGTATAACGTATCACGAATAACGTAAAACGTATAACGCATAACGTATAACGTATAACGTGTAACGAAAAACGTATAACGAATGACGTAAAACGTATGACGCATTACATATTACGTATAACGTATAACGTATAACGTATAACGTATAACGTATAACGTATAACGTATAACGAATAACGTAAAACGTATAACGCATAACGTATAACGTATAACGTGTAACGAAGAACGTATAACGAATAACGTATAACGTATATCGTATAACGTATAACGTATAACGTATAACGTATAACGTATAACGTATAACGTATAACGTATAACGTATAACGTATAACGTATAACGTATAACGTATAACGTATAACGTATAACGTATAACGTATAACGTATAACGTATAACGTATAACGTATAACGTATAACGTATAACGTATAACGTATAACGTATAACGTATAACGTATAACGTATAACGTATAACGTATAACGAATAACATAAAACTTATAACGCATAACGTATATCGTATAACGTATAACGTATAACGTATAACGTATAACGTATAACGTATAACGTATAACGTATAACGAATAACGTAAAACGTATAACGCATAACGTTTAACGTATAACGTATAACGTATAACGTATAACGTATAACGTATAACGTATAACGTATAACGTATAACGTATAACGTATAACGTATAACGTATAACGTATAACGTATAACGTATAACGTATAACGTATAACGTATAACGTATAACGTATAACGTATAACGTATAACGTATAACGTATAAAGAATAACGTATAACGTATACCGTATAACGTATAACGTATAACGTATAACGTATAACGTATAACGTATCACGAATAACGTAAAACGTATAACGCATAACGTATAACGTATAACGTGTAACGAAGAACGTATAACGAATAACGTAAAGCGTATTACGTATTACATATTTCGTATAACGTATAACGTGTATCGTATAACTTATGACGTATAACTTATAACGTATGACGTATATCGTATAACTTGTAACGAAAAACGTATAACGAATAACGTAAAACGTATGACGCATTACATATTACGTATAACGTATAACGTATAACGTATAACGTATAACGTATAACGTATAACGTATAACGAATAACGTAAAACGTATAACGCATAACGTATAACGTGTAACGTGTAACGAAGAATGTATAACGAATAACGTATAACGTATATCGTATAACGTATAACGTATAACGTATAACGTATAACGTATAACGTATAACGTATAACGTATAACGAATAACGTAAAACGTATAACGCATAACGTATAACGTATAACGTGTAACGAAGAACGTATAACGAATAACGTATAACGTATATCGTATAACGTATAACGTATAACGTATAACGTATAACGTATAACGTATAACGTATAACGTATAACGTATAACGTATAACGTATAACGTATAACGTATAACGTATAACGTATAACGTATAACGTATAACGTATAACGTATAACGTATAACGTATAACGAATAACGTAAAACTTATAACGCATAACGTATATCGTATAACGTATAACGTATAACGTATAACGTATAACGTATAACGTATAACGCATAACGAATAACGTATAACGTATAACCTATGACGTATAACGTATAACGTATAACGTATAACGTATAACGTATAACGAATAACGTAAGACGTATAACGCATAACGTATAACGTATAACGTATAACGTATAACGTATAACGTATAACGTATAACGAATAACGTATAACGTATAACGTATAACGAATAACGTAAAATGTATAACGCATAACGTATATCGTATACCGTATAACGTATAACGTATAACGTATAACGTATAACGTATAACGCAAAACGAATAACGTATAACGTATAACCTATGACGTATAGCGTATAGCGTATAACATATAACGTATATCGTATAACGTATAACGTATAACGTATTACGTATCACGTATAACGTACAACGTATAACGTATAACGTATAACGTATCACGAATAACGTAAAACGTATAACGTATAACGTATAACGTATAACGTATAACGTATAACGTATAACGTATAACGTATAACGTATAACGTATAACGTATAACGTATAACGTATAACGTATAACGTATAACGTATAACGTATAACGTATAACGTATAACGTATAACGTATAACGTATAACGAATAACGTAATACTTATAACGCGTAACGTATATCGTATAACGTATAACGTATAACGAATAACGAATAACGTATAACGTATAACCTATGACGTATAACGTATAACGTATAACGTATAACGTATAACGTATAACGTATAACGTATAACGTATAACGAATAACGTAAAACGTATAACGCATAACGTTTAACGCATAACGTATAACGTATAACGTATAACGTATAACGTATAACGTATAACGTATAACGTATAACGTATCACGAATAACGTAAAACGTATAACGCATAACGTATAACGTATAACGTGTAACGAAAAACGCATAACGAATAACGTATAACGTATAACCTATGACGTATAGCGTATAACGTATAACATATATCGTATATCGTATAACGTATAACGAATAACGTATTACGTATAACGTATAACGTACAACGTATAACGTATAACGTATAACGTATAACGTATCACGAATAACGTAAAACGTATAACGTATAACGTATAACGTATAACGAATAACGTATAACGTATAACGTAAAACGTATAACGTATAACGTATAACGTATAACGTATAACGTATAACGTATAACGTATAACGTATAACGTATAACGTATAACGAATAACGTAAAACTTATAACGCATAACGTATATCGTATAACGTATAACGTATAACGTATAACGTATAACGTATAACGTATAACGTATAACGCATAACGAATAACGTATAACGTATAACCTATGACGTATAACGTATAACGTATAACGTATAACGTATAACGTATAACGTATAACGTATAACGAATAACGTAAAACGTATAACGCATAACGTATAACGTATAACGTATAACGTATAACGTATAACGTATAACGTATAACGTATAACGTATAACGTATAACGTATAACGTATAACGTATAACGTATAACGCATAACGTATAACGTATAACGTATAACGTATAACGTATAACGTATAACGTATAACGTATAACGTATAACGTATAACGTATAACGTATAACGTATAACGTATAACGTATAACGTATAACGTATAAAGAATAACGTATACCGTATAACGTATAACGTATAACGTATAACGTATAACGTATAACGTATAACGTATAACGTAAAACGTATAACGTTTAACGTGTAACGAAGAACGTATAACGAATAACGTAAAACGTATGACGCTTTACCTATAGCGTATAACGTATAACGTAAAACGTATAACGTATAACGTATAGCGAATAACGTAAAACGTATAACGCATAACGTATAACGTATAACGTGTAACGAAGAACGTATATCGAATAACGTATAACGTATATCGTATAACGTATAAAGTAGAACGTATAACGTATAACGTATCACGAATAACGTAAAACGTATAACGTATAACGTATAACGTATAACGTATAACGTATAACGTATAACGTATAACGTATAACGTATAACGTATAACGTATAACGTATAACGTATAACGTATAACGTATAACGTATAACGTATAACGTATAACGTATAACGTATAACGTATAACGTATAACGAATAACGTAATACTTATAACGCGTAACGTATATCGTATAACGTATAACGTATAACGAATAACGAATAACGTATAACGTATAACCTATGACGTATAACGTATAACGTATAACGTATAACGTATAACGTATAACGTATAACGTATAACGTATAACGAATAACGTAAAACGTATAACGCACAACGTTTAACGCATAACGTATAACGTATAACGTATAACGTATAACGTATAACGTATAACGTATAACGTATAACGTATAACGAATAACGTATAACGTATAACGTATAACGTATAACGTATAACGTATAACGTATAACGTATAACGTATAACGTATAACGTATAACGTATAACGTATAACGTATAACGTATAACGTATAACGTATAATGTATAACGTATAACGCATAACGTATAACGTATAACGTGTAACGAAAAACGTATAACGAATAACGTAAAACGTATGACGCATTACATATTACATATAGCGTATAACGTATAACGTATAACGTATAACCTATAACGTATAACGTATAACGTATAACGTATAACGTATCACGAATAACGTAAAACGTATAACGCATAACGTATAACGTATAACGTGTAACGAAAAACGCATAACGAATAACGTATAACGTATAACCTATGACGTATAGCGTATAACGTATAACATATATCGTATATCGTATAACGTATAACGAATAACGTATTACGTATAACGTATAACGTACAACGTATAACGTATAACGTATAACGTATAACGTATCACGAATAACGTAAAACGTATAACGTATAACGTATAACGTATAACGAATAACGTATAACGTATAACGTAAAACGTATAACGTATAACGTATAACGTATAACGTATAACGTATAACGTATAACGTATAACGTATAACGTATAACGTATAACGAATAACGTAAAACTTATAACGCATAACGTATATCGTATAACGTATAACGTATAACGTATAACGTATAACGTATAACGTATAACGTATAACGCATAACGAATAACGTATAACGTATAACCTATGACGTATAACGTATAACGTATAACGTATAACGTATAACGTATAACGTATAACGTATAACGAATAACGTAAAACGTATAACGCATAACGTATAACGTATAACGTATAACGTATAACGTATAACGTATAACGTATAACGTATAACGTATAACGTATAACGTATAACGTATAACGTATAACGCATAACGTATAACGTATAACGTATAACGTATAACGTATAACGTATAACGTATAACGTATAACGTATAACGTATAACGTATAACGTATAACGTATAACGTATAACGTATAACGTATAACGTATAAAGAATAACGTATACCGTATAACGTATAACGTATAACGTATAACGTATAACGTATAACGTATAACGTATAACGTAAAACGTATAACGTTTAACGTGTAACGAAGAACGTATAACGAATAACGTAAAACGTATGACGCTTTACCTATAGCGTATAACGTATAACGTAAAACGTATAACGTATAACGTATAGCGAATAACGTAAAACGTATAACGCATAACGTATAACGTATAACGTGTAACGAAGAACGTATATCGAATAACGTATAACGTATATCGTATAACGTATAAAGTAGAACGTATAACGTATGACGTATAACGTATAACGTAGAACGTATAACGTATAACGTATAACGTATAACGTATAACGTATAACGAATAACGTAAAACTTATAACGCATAACGTATATCGTATAACGTATAACGTATAACGTATAACGTATAACGTATAACGTATAACGTATAACGCATAACGAATAACGTATAACGTATAACGTATAACGTATAACGTATAACGTATAACGTATAACGTATAACGTATAACGAATAACGTAAAACGTATAACGCATAACGTATAACGTATAACGTATAACGTATAACGTATAACGTATAACGTATAACGTATAACGTATAACGTAAAACGTATAACGTATAACGTATAACGTATAACGTATAACGCATAACGTATAACGTATGACGTATTACGTATAACGTATAACGTATAACGTATAACGTATAACGTATAACGTATAACGTATAACGTATAACGTATAACGTATAACGTATAACGTATAGCGTACAACGTATAACGTATAACGTATAACGTATAACGTATAAAGAATAACGTATAACGTATACCGTATAACGTATAACGTATAACGTATAACGTATAACGTATAACGTATCACGAATAACGTAAAACGTATAACGCATAACGTATAACGTGTAACGTGTAACGAAGAACGTATAACGAATAACGTAAAGCGTATTACGTATTACATATTTCGTATAACGTATAACGTGTATCGTATAACTTATGACGTATAACTTATAACGTATGACGTATATCGTATAACTTGTAACGAAAAACGTATTGCGAATAACGTAAAACGTATGACGCATTACATATTACGTATAACGTATAACGTATAACGTATTACGTATAACGTATAACGAATAACGTATAACGAATAACGTAAAACGTATAACGCATAACGTATAACGTATAACGTGTAACGAGGAACGTATAACGAATAACGTATAACGTATATCGTATAACGTATAACGTATAACGTATAACGTATAACGTATAACGTCTAGCGTATAACTTATAACGTATAACGTATAACGTATGACGTATAACGTAGAACGTAGAACGTATAACGTATAACGTTTATCGTAAAACGTATAACGTATAACGTTTAACGTATAACGTATAACGTATAACGTATAACGTATAACGTATAACGTATAACGTATAACGTATAACGTATAACGTATAACGTATAACGTATACCGTATAACGTATAACGTATAACGTATAACGTATATCGTAAAACGTATAACGTATAACGTATAACGTATAACGTATAACGTATAACGTATAACGTATAACGTATAACGTATAACGTATAACGTATGACGTATAACGTATAACGTATAAAGTAGAACGTATAACGTATGACGTATAACGTATAACGTATAACGTAAAACGTATAACGCATAACGTATATCGTATACCGTATAACGTATAACGTATAACGTATAACGTATAACGTATAACGTATAACGTATAACGCATAACGAATAACGTATAACGTATAACCTATGACGTATAGCGTATAACGTATAACATATAACGTATATCGTATAACGTATAACGTATAACGTATAACGTATAACGTATAACGTATAACGTATAACGTATAACGTATAACGTACAACGTATAACGTATAACGTATAACGTATAACGTATACCGTATAACGTATAACGTATAATGTATAACGTATAACGTATAACGTATAACGTATAACGTATAACGTACAACGTATAACGTATAACGTATAACGTATAACGTATACCGTATAACGTATAACGTATACCGTATAACGTATAACGTAAAACGTATAACGTATAACGTGTAACGAAGAACGTATAACGAATAACGTAAAACGTATGACGCTTTACATATAGCGTATAACGTATAACGTAAAACGTATAACGTATAACGTATAGCGAATAACGTAAAACGTATAACGCATAACGTATAACGTATAACATGTAACGAAGAACGTATAACGAATAACGTATAACGTATATCGTATAACGTATAAAGTAGAACGTATAACGTATGACGTATAACGTATAACGTATAACGTATAACGTATAACGTATAACATATAACGTATATCGTATAACGTACAACGTATAACGTATAACGTATAACGCATAACGTATAACGTATAACGTACAACGTATAACGTATAACGTATAACGTATAACGTATAACGTATAACGTATAACGTATAACGTATAACGTATAACGTATAACGTATACCGTATAACGTATAACGTATAACGTATAACGTATATCGTAAAACGTATAACGTATGACGTATAAAGAATAACGTAGAACGTATAACGTATAAAGAATAACGTATAACGTATAACGTATAACGAATAGCGTAAAACGTATAACGTATAACGCATAACGTATAACGTATAACGTGTAACGAAGAATGTATAACGAATAACGTATAACGTATATCGTATAACGTAGAACGTATAACGTATAACGTATTTCGTAAAACGTATAACGTATAACGTATAAAGTAGAACGTATAACGTATGACGTATAACGTATAACGTATAACGTAAAACGTATAACGCATAACGTATATCGTATACCGTATAACGTATAACGTATAACGTATAACGTATAACGTATAACGTATAACGTATAACGTATAACGTATAACGTATAACGTATAACGTATAACGTATACCGTATAACGTATAACGTATAACGTATAACGTATATCGTAAAACGTATAACGTATGACGTATAAAGAATAACGTATAACGTATAACGTATAAAGAATAACGTATAACGTATAACGTATAACGAATAGCGTAAAACGTATAACGCATAACGCATAACGTATAACGTATAACGTGTAACGAAGAACGTATAACGAATAACGTATAACGTATAACGTATAACGTATAACGTATAACGTATAACGTATAACGTATAACGTATGACGTATAACGTATAACGTATAAAGTAGAACGTATAACGTATGACGTATAACGTATAACGTATAACGTAAAACGTATAACGCATAACGTATATCGTATACCGTATAACGTATAACGTATAACGTATAACGTATAACGTATAACGTATAACGTATAACGTATAACGTATAACGTATAACGTATAACGTATAACGTATAACGTATAACGTATACCGTATAACGTATAACGTATAACGTATAACGTAAATCGTAAAACGTATAACGTATGACGTATAAAGAATAACGTATAACGTATAACGTATAAAGAATAACGTATAACGTATAACGCGTAACCAATAACGTAAAACGTATAACGCATAACGTATAACGTATAACGTGTAACGAAGAACGTATAACGAATAACGTATAACGTATATCGTATAACGTAGAACGTATAACGTATAACGTATAACGTATAACGTATAACGTATAACGTATAACGTATAACGTATATCGTATAACGTATGACGTATAACGTATAACGTATAACGTATAACGTATAACGTATAACGTATAACGAATAACGTAGAACGTATGACGCATTACATATTACGTATAACGTAGAACGTATAACGTATAACGTATATCGTAAAACGTATAACGTATAACGTATAACGTATAACGTATAACGTATAACGTATGACGTATAACGTATAACGTATACCGTATAACGTATAACGTATAACGTATAACCAATAACGTAAAACGTATAACGCATAACGTATAACGTATAACGTGTAACGAGGAACGTATAACGAATAACGTATAACGTATATCGTATAACGTAGAACGTATAACGTATAACGTATAACGTATAACGTATAACGTATAACGTATAACGTATGACGTATAACGTATAACGTATAACGTATAACGTATAACGTATAACGTATAACGTATAACGTATAACGTATAACGTATAACGTATAACGTATAACGTATAACGTATAACGTATAACGTATAACGTATAACGTATAACGTATAACGTATAACGTATAACGTATAACGTATAACGTATATCGTATAACGTATAACGTATAACGTATAACGTATAACGTATAACGTATAACGTATAACGTATAACGTATAACGTATAACGTATAACGTACAACGTATAACGTATAACGTATTACGTATAACGTATAACGTATAACGTATAACGTATAAAGAATAACGTATACCGTATAACGTATAACGTATAACGTATAACGTATTACGTATAACGTATAACGTATAACGTATAACGTATAACGTATAACGTATAACGTAAAACGTATAACGTATAACGTGTAACGAAGAACGTATAACGAATAACGTAAAACGTATGACGCTTTACATAGAGCGTTTAACGTATAACGTAAAACGTATAACGTATAACGTATAGCGAATAACGTAAAACGTATAACGCATAACGTATAACGTATAACATTTAACGAAGAACGTATAACGAATAACGTATAACGTATATCGTATAACGTATAAAGTAGAACATATAACGTATGACGTATAACGTATAACGTATAACGTATAACGTATAACGTATAACGTATAACGTATAACGTATAACGTATAACGTATAACGTATAACGTATAACGTATAACGTATAACGTATAACGTATAACGTATAACGTATAACGTATAACGTATAACGTATAACGTATAACGTATAACGTATAACGTATAACGTATAACGTATAACGTATAACGTATAAAGTAGAACGTATAACGTATGACGTATAACGTATAACGTATAACGTAAAACGTATAACGCATAACGTATATCGTATACCGTATTACGTATAACGTATAACGTATAACGTATAACGTATAACGCATAACGAATAACGTATAACGTATAACCTATGACGTATAGCGTATAACGTATAACATATAACGTATATCGTATAACGTATAACGTATAACGTATAAAGTAGAACGTATAACGTATAACGTATAACGTATAACGTACAACGTATAACGTATAACGTATAACGTATAACGTATACCGTATAACGTATAACGTATAACGTATAACGTATAACGTATAACGTATAACGTATAACGTATAACGTACAACGTATAACGTATAACGTATAACGTATAACGTATACCGTATAACGTATAACGTATACCGTATAACGTATAACGTAAAACGTATAACGTATAACGTGTAACGAAGAACGTATAACGAATAACGTAAAACGTATGACGCTTTACATATAGCGTATAACGTATAACGTAAAACGTATAACGTATAACGTATAGCGAATAACGTAAAACGTATAACGCATAACGTATAACGTATAACATGTAACGAAGAACGTATAACGAATAACGTATAACGTATATCGAATAACGTATAAAGTAGAACGTATAACGTATGACGTATAACGTATAACGTATAACGTATAACGTATAACGTATAACGTATAACATATAACGTATATCGTATAACGTATAACGTATAACGTATAACGTATAACGTATAACGTATAACGTATAACGTATAACGTACAACGTATAACGTATAACGTATAACGTATAACGTATACCGTATAACGTATAGCGTATAACGTATAACGTATAACGTATAACGTATAACGTATAACGTATAACGTACAACGTATAACGTATAACGTATAACGTATAACGTATAACGTATAATGTATAACGTATAACGTATAACGTATAACGTATAACGTATAACGTATACCGTATTACGTATAACGTATAACGTATAACGTATATCGTAAAACGTATAACGTATGACGTATAAAGAATAACGTATAACGTATAACGTATAAAGAATAACGTATAACGTATAACGTATAACGTATAACGAATAACGTAAAACGTATAACGTATAACGCATAACGTATAACGTATAACGTGTAACGAAGAACGTATAACGAATAACGTATAACGTATATCGTATAACGTAGAACGTATAACGTATAACGTATATCGTAAAACGTATAACGTATAACGTATAACGTATAACGTATAACGTATAACGTATAACGTATAACGTATAACGTATAACGTATAACGTATACCGTATAACGTATAACGTATAACGTATAACGTAAATCGTAAAACGTATAACGTATGACGTATAAAGAATAACGTATAACGTATAACGTATAAAGAATAACGTATAACGTATAACGCGTAACGAATAACGTAAAACGTATAACGCATAACGTATAACGTATAACGTGTAACGAAGAACGTATAACGAATAACGTATAACGTATATCGTATAACGTAGAACGTATAATGTATAACGTATAACGCATAACGTATAACGTATAACGTATAACGTATAACGTATAACGTATAACGTATAACGTATAACGTATAACGTATAACGTATAACGTATAACGTATAACGAATAACGTAAAACGTATGACGCATTACATATTACGTATAACGTAGAACGTATAACGTATAACGTATATCGTAAAACGTATAACGTATAACGTATAACGTATAACGTATAACGTATAACGTATAACGTATAACGTATAACGTATAACGTATAACGTACACCGTATAACGTATAACGTATAACGTATAACGAATAACGTAAAACGTATAACGCATAACGTATAACGTATAACGTGTAACGAAGAACGTATAACGAATAACGTATAACGTATATCGTATAACGTAGAACGTATAACGTATAACGTATAACGTATAACGTATAACGTATAACGTATAACGTATAACGTATAACGTATAACGTATAACGTATAACGTATAACGTATAACGTATAACGTATAACGTATAACGTATAACGTATAACGTATAACGTATAACGTATAACGTATAACGTATAACGTATAACGTACAACGTATAACGTATAACGTATAACGTATAACGTATACCGTATAACGTATAACGTATAACGTATAACGTATAACGTATAACGTATAACGTATAACGTATAACGTACAACGTATAACGTATAACGTATAACGTATAACGTATACCGTATAACGTATAACGTATACCGTATAACGTATAACGGAAAACGTATAACGTATAACGTGTAACGAAGAACGTATAACGAATAACGTAAAACGTATGACGCTTTACATATAGCGTATAACGTATAACGTAAAACGTATAACGTATAACGTATAGCGAATAACGTAAAACGTATAACGCATAACGCATAACGTATAACATGTAACGAAGAACGTATAACGAATAACGTATAACGTATAACGTATAACGTATAAAGTTGAACGTATAACGTATGACGTATAACGTATATCGTATAACGTAAAACGTATAACGCATAACGTATATCGTATACCGTATTACGTATAACGTATAACGTATAACGTATAACGTATAACGCATAACGAATAACGTATAACGTATAACCTATGACGTATAGCGTATAACGTATAACATATAACGTATATCGTATAACGTATAACGTATAACGTATAAAGTAGAACGTATAACGTATAACGTATAACGTATAACGTATAACGTATAACGTATAACGTATTACGTATAACGTATAACGTATAACGTATAACGTATACCGTATAACGTATAACGTATACCGTATAACGTATAACGTAAAACGTATAACGTATAATGTGTAACGAAGAACGTATAACGAATAGCGTAAAACGTATGACGCTTTACCTATAGCGTATAACGTATAACGTAAAACGTATAACGTATAACGTATAGCGAATAACGTAAAACGTATAACGCATAACGTATAACGTATAACATGTAACGAAGAACGTATAACGAATAACGTATAACGTATATCGAATAACGTATAAAGTAGAACGTATAACGTATGACGTATAACGTATAACGTATAACGTATAACGTATAACGTATAACATATAACGTATATCGTATAACGTATAACGTATAACGTATAACGTATAACGTATAACGTATAACGTATAACGTATAACGTATAACGTATTACGTATAACGTACAACGTATAACGTATAACGTATAACGTATAAAGAATAACGTATACCGTATAACGTATAACGTATAACGTATAACGTATAACGTATAACGTATAACGTATAACGTATAACGTATAACGTATAACGTATAACGTATAACGTATTACGTATAACGTATAACGTATAACGTATAACGTATAACGTATAAAGAATAACGTATACCGTATAACGTATAACGTATAACGTATAACTTATAACGTATAACGTATAACGTATAGCGTATAACGTGTAACGTATAACGTATAACGTATAACGTATAACGTATAACGTATAACGTAAAACGTATAACGTATAACGTGTAACGAAGAACCTACAACGAATAACGTAAAACGTATGACGCTTTACATATAGCGTATAACGTATAACGTAAAACGTATAACGTATAACGTATAGCGAATAACGTAAAACGTATAACGCATAACGTATAACGTATAACATGTAACGAAGAACGTATAACGAATAACGTATAACGTATATCGTATAACGTATAAAGTAGAACGTATAACGTATGACGTATAACGTATAACGTATAACGTATAACGTATAACGTATAACGTATAACATATAACGTATATCGTATAACGTATAACGTATAACGTATAACGTATAACGTATAACGTATAACGTATGACGTATAAAGAATAACGTATAACGTATAACGTATAAAGAGTAACGTATAAAGTATAACGTATAACGAATAACGTAAAACGTATAACGTATAACGCATAACGTATAACGTATAACGTGTAACGAAGAACGTATAACGAATAACGTATAACGTATATCGTATAACGTAGAACGTATAACGTATAACGTATATCGTAAAACGTATAACGTATAACGTATAACGTATAACGTATAACGTATAACGTATAACGTATAACGTATAACGTATAACGTATAACGTATAACGTATAACGTATACCGTATAACGTATAACGTACAACGTATAACGTAAATCGTAAAACGTATAACGTATGACGTATAAAGAATAACGTATAACGTATAACGTATAAAGAATAACGTATAACGTATAACGCGTAACGAATAACGTAAAACGTATAACGCAGAACGTATAACGTATAACGTATAACGTATAACGTATAACGTATAACGTATAAAGAGTAACGTATAAAGTATAACGTATAACGAATAACGTAAAACGTATAACGTATAACGTATATCGTATAACGTAGAACGTATAACGTATAACGTATAACGTATAACGTATAACGTATAACGTATAACGTATAACGTATAACGTATAACGTATAACGTATAACGTATAACGTATAACGTATAACGTAAAACGTATAACGAATAACGTAAAACGTATGACGCATTACATATTACGTATAACGTAGAACGTATAACGTATAACGTATATCGTAAAACGTATAACGTATAACGTATAACGTATAACGTATAACTTATAACGTATAACGTATAACGTATAACGTATACCGTATAACGTATAACGTATAACGTATAACGAATAACGTAAAACGTATAACGCATAACGTATAACGTATAACGTGTAACGAAGAACATATAACGAATAACGTATAACGTATATCGTATAACGTAGAACGTATAACGTATAACGTATAACGTAGAACGTATAACGTATAACGTATAACGTATAACGTATAACGTATAACGTATAACGTATAACGTATAACGTATAACGTATAACGTATAACGTATAACGTATAACGTATAACGTATAACGTATAACGTATAACGTATAACGTATAACGTATAACGTATAACGTATAACGTATAACGTATTACGTATAACGTATAACCTATAACGTATAACGTATAACATATAACGTATGACGTATAACGTAGAACGTAGAACGTATAACGAATAACGTATATCGTAAAACGTATAACGTATAACGTATAACGTATAACGTATAACGTATAACGTATAACGTATAACGTATAACGTATAACGTATGACGTATAACGTAGAACGTATATTGTAAAACGTATAACGTATAACGTATAACGTATAACGTATAACGTATAACGTATAACGTATAACGTATAACGTATAACGTGTAACGTATAACGTATAACGTATAACGTATAACGTATAACGTATAACGTATGACGTATAACGTATAACGTATAACCTATGATGTATAACGTATAACGTATAACGTATAACGTATAACGTATAACGTATAACCTATAACGTATAACGTGTAACGAAGAACGTATAACGAATAACGTAAAACGTATAACGCATAACATGTAACGTATAACGTATCACGTATAACGTATAACGTATAACGTATAACGTATAACGTATAACGAATAACGTATAACGAATAATGTAAAACGTATAACGCATAACGTATAACGTATAACGTATAACGTATAACGTATAACGTATACCGTATAACGTACAACGTATAACGTATAACGTATAACGTATAACGTATAACGTATAACGTATAACGTATAACGTACAACGTATAACGTATAACGTATAACGTATAACGTATACCGTATAACGTATAACGTATAACGTATAACGTATAACGTATAACGTATAACGTATAACGTATAACGTACAACGTATAACGTATAACGTATAACGTATAACGTATAACGTATAACGTATAACGTATAACGTATAACGTATAACGTATAACGTATAACGTATACCGTATAACGTATAACGTATAACGTATAACGTATATCGTAAAACGTATAACGTATGACGTATAAAGAATAACGTATAACGTATAACGTATAAAGAGTAACGTATAACGTATAACGTATAACGAATAACGTAAAACGTATAACGTATAACGCATAACGTATAACGTATAACGTATAACGTACAACGTATAACGAATAACGTATAACGTATATCGTATAACGTATAACGTATAACGTATAACGTATAACGTATAACGTATAACGTATAACGTATACCGTATAACGTATAACGTATAACGTATAACGTAAATCGTAAAACGTATAACGTATGACGTATAAAGAATAACGTATAACGTATAACGTATAAAGAATAACGTATAACGTATAACGCGTAACGAATTACGTAAAACGTATAACGCATAACGTATAACGTATAACGTGTAACGAAGAACGTATAACGAATAACGTAAAACGTATAACGCATAACGTATAACGTATAACGTGTAACGAAGAACGCGTAACGAATAACGTAAAACGTATAACGTATAACGTATAACGTAGAACGTATAACGTATAACGTATAACGTATAACGTATAACGTATAACGTATAACGTATAACGTATAACGTATAACGTATAACGTATAACGTATAACGTATAACGTATAACGTATAACGTATAACGTATAACGTATAACGTATAACGAATAACGTAAAACGTATGACGCATTACATATTACGTATAACGTAGAACGTATAACGTATAACGTATATCGTAAAACGTATAACGTATAACGTATAACGTATAACGAATAACGTAAAACGTATAACGCATAACGTTTAACGCATAACGTATAACGTATAACGTATAACGTATAACGTATAACGTATAACGTATAACGTATAACGTATAACGTATAACGTATAACGTATAACGTATAACGTATGACGTATAAAGAATAACGTATAACGTATAACGTATAAAGAGTAACGTATAACGTATAACGTATAACGAATAACGTAAAACGTATAACGTGTAACGAAGAACGCGTAACGAATAACGTAAAACGTATAACGTATAACGTATAACGTAGAACGTATAACGTATAACGTATAACGTATAACGTATAACGTATAACGTATAACGTATAACGTATAACGTATAACGTATAACGTATAACGTATAACGTATAACGTATAACGTATAACGTATAACGTATAACGTATAACGTATAACGAATAACGTAAAACGTATGACGCATTACATATTACGTATAACGTAGAACGTATAACGTATAACGTATATCGTAAAACGTATAACGTATAACGTATAACGTATAACGAATAACGTAAAACGTATAACGCATAACGTTTAACGCATAACGTATAACGTATAACGTATAACGTATAACGTATAACGTATAACGTATAACGTATAACGTATAACGTATAACGTATAACGTATAACGTATAACGTATGACGTATAAAGAATAACGTATAACGTATAACGTATAAAGAGTAACGTATAACGTATAACGTATAACGAATAACGTAAAACGTATAACGTATAACGCATAACGTATAACGAATAACGTAAAACGTAAAACGTATAACGTACAACGTATAACGTGTAACGTATAGCGTATAACGTATAACGTATAACGTATAACGAATAACGTATAACGTATAACGTACAACGTATAACGTATAACGTATAGCGTATAACGTATAATGTATTACATATTACATATAACGTATAACGTATAACGTATAACGTATAACGTATAACGTCTAACGTTTAACGTATAACGTACAACGTATAACGTATAACATATAACGTATAACGTATCACGTATAACGTATAACGTATAACGTATGACGTATCACGTATAAGGTATGACCTATAACGCATTACGTATAGCGTATAACGCATAACATATAACGTATAACGTATAACGTATAACGTATAACGTATAACGTATAAAGTATAACGTATAACGTATAACGTATAACGTATAACGTATAACGTATAACGTATCACGTATAACGTATAACGTATAACGTATGACGAATCACGTATAAGGTATGACATATAACGCATTACGTATAGCGTATAACGCATAACATATAACGTATAACGTATAACGTATAACGTATAACGTATAACGTATAACGTATAACGTATAAAGTATAACGTATAACGTATAACGTGTAACGTATTACGTATAAGGTATGACCTATAACACATATCGTATAGCGTATAACGCATAACGTATAACGTATAACGTATAACGTATAACGTATAACGTATAACGTATAACGTATTACGTATTACGTATAACCTATAACGTCTAACGTATAACGTATAACGTATGACGTATAACGTGTAACGTATAACGTATAACGTATAACGTATTACGTATTACGTATAACCTATAACGTCTAACGTATAACGTATAACGTATGACGTATAACGTATAACGTATAACGTATAACGTATAACGTATAACGTATAACGTATAACGTATAACGTGTAACGTATAACGTATAACGTATAACGTATAACTTATAACGTATAACGTATAACGTATAACGTGTAACGTATAACGTATAACGTATAACGTATAACGTATTACGTATTACGTATAACCTATAACGTCTAACGTATAACGTATAACGTATGACGTATAACGTATAACGTATAACGTATAACGTATAAGGTATAACGTATAACGTATAACGTATAACGTATAACGTATAACGTATAACGTATAACGCATAACGTATAACGCATAACGTATAACGTATAACGTATAACGCGTAACGAATAACGTATAACGTATAACGTATAACGAATAACGTAAAACGTAAAACGTATAACGTACAACGTATGACGTATAACGTATAACGTATAACGTATAACGTATAACGTATAACGTATAACGTATAACGTATAACGTGTAACGTATAACGTATAACGTATAACGTATAACTTATAACGTATAACGTATAACGTATAACGTATAACGTATAACGTATAACGTATAACCTATAACGTATAACGTATAACGTATAACGTATAACGTATAACGTATAACGTATAACGAATAACGTAAAACGTAAAACGTATAACGTACAACGTATGACGTATAACGTATAACGTATAACGTATAACGTATAACGTATAACGTATAACGTATAACGTATAACGTGTAACGTATAACGTATAACGTATAACGTATAACTTATAACGTATAACGTATAACGTATAACGTGTAACGTATAACGTATAACGTATAACGTATAACGTATTACGTATTACGTATAACCTATAACGTCTAACGTATAACGTATAACGTATGACGTATAACGTATAACGTATAACGTATAACGTATAAGGTATAACGTATAACGTATAACGTATAACGTATAACGTATAACGTATAACGTATAACGCATAACGTATAACGCATAACGTGTAACGTATAACGTATAACGCGTAACGAATAACGTATAACGTATAACGTATAACGTATAACGTATAACGTATAACGTATAACGTATAACGTATAACGTATAACGTATAACGTATAACCTATAACGTATAACGTATAACGTATAACGTATAACGTATAACGTATAACGTATAACGAATAACGTAAAACGTAAAACGTATAACGTACAACGTATAACGTGTAACGTATAGCGTATAACGTATAACGTATAACGTATAACGAATAACGTATAACGTATAACGTACAACGTATAACGTATAACGTATAGCGTATAACGTATAACGTATTACATATTACATATAACGTATAACGTATAACGTATAACGTATAACGTATAACGTCTAACGTTTAACGTATAACGTACAACGTATAACGTATAACATATAACGTATAACGTATCACGTATAACGTATAACGTATAACGTATGACGTATCACGTATAAGGTATGACCTATAACGCATTACGTATAGCGTATAACGCATAACATATAACGTATAACGTATAACGCATAACGTATAACGTATAACGTATAAAGTATAACGTATAACGTATAACGTATAACGTATAACGTATAACGTATAACGTATCACGTATAACGTATAACGTATAACGTATGACGAATCACGTATAAGGTATGACCTATAACGCATTACGTATAGCGTATAACGCATAACATATAACGTATAACGTATAACGTATAACGTATAACGTATAAAGTATAACGTATAACGTATAACGTGTAACGTATAACATATATCCTATAACGCATAACGTATAGCGTATAACGCATAACGTATAACTTATAACGTATAACGTATAACGTATAACGTTTAACGTATAACGTACAACGTATAACGTATAACGTATAACGTATAACGTCTAACATATAACGTATAACGTATAACGTATAACGTATAACGTATAAAGTATATCGTATATCGTATAACGTATAACGTATAATGTATAACGTATATCCTATAACACATAACATATAGCGTATAACGCATAACGTATAACGTATAACGTATAACGTATAACGTATAACGTATAACGTATAACGTATAACGTATAACGTATTACGTATTACGTATAACCTATAACGTCTAACGTATAACGTATAACGTATGACGTATAACGTGTAACGTATAACGTATAACGTATAACGTATTACGTATTACGTATAACCTATAACGTATAACGTATAACGTATAACGTATGACGTATAACGTATAACGTATAACGTATAACGTATAACGTATAACGTATAACGTATAACGTGTAACGTATAACGTATAACGTATAACGTATAACGTATAACGTATAACGTATAACGTATAACGTATAACGTATAACGTATAACGTGTAACGTATAACGTAGAACGTATAACGTATTACGTATTACGTATAACCTATAACGTCTAACGTATAACGTATAACGTATGACGTATAACGTATAACGTATAACGTATAACGTGTAACGAAGAACGTATAACGAATAACGTATAACGTATATCGTATAACGTATATCGTATAACGTAGAACGTATAACGTATAACGTAGAACGTATAACGTATAACGTATAACGTATAACGTATAACGTATAACGTATAACGTATAACGTATAACGTATAACGTATAACGTATAACGTATAACGTATAACGTATAACGTATAACGTATAACGTATAACGTATAACGTATAACGTATAACGTATAACGTATAACGTATAACGTATAACGTATAACGTATAACGTATTACGTACAACGTATAACCTATAACGTATAACGTATAACGTATAACGTATGACGTATAACGTAGAACGTAGAACGTATAACGAATAACGTATATCGTAAAACGTATAACGTATAACGTATAACGTATAACGTATAACGTATAACGTATAACGTATAACGTATAACGTATAACGTATAACGTATGACGTATAACGTAGAACGTATATTGTAAAACGTATAACGTATAACGTATAACGTATAACGTATAACGTATAACGTATAACGTATAACGTATAACGTATAACGTGTAACGTATAACGTATAACGTATAACGTATAACGTATAAAGTATAACCTATATCGTATAACGTATAACGTATAACGTATAACGTATAACGTAGAACGTAGAACGTATAACCTATAACGGATATCGTAAAACGTATAACGTATAACGTATAACGTATAACGTATAACGTATAACGTATAACGTATAACGTATAACGTATAACGTATAACGAATAACGTATAACGTAAAACGTATGACGTATAACGTATAACGTATAACCTATGATGTATAACGTATAACGTATAACGTATAACGTATAACGTGTAACGAAGAACGTATAACGAATAACGTAAAACGTATGACGCTTTACATATAGCGTATAACGTATAACGTAAAACGTATAACGTATAACGTAAAGCGAATAACGTAAAACGTATAACGCATAACGTATAACGTATAACATTTAACGAAGAACGTATAACGAATAACGTATAACGTATATCGTATAACGTATAAAGTAGAACGTATAACGTATGACGTATAACGTATAACGTATAACGTAAACGTATAACGTATAACGTATAACGTATAACGTATAACGTATAACGTATAACGTATAACGTATAACGTATAACGTATAACGTATAACGTATAACGTGTAACGTATAACGTATAACGTATAACGCATAACGAATAACGTATAACGTATAACCTATGACGTATAGCGTATAACGTATAACATATAACGTATATCGTATAACGTATAACGTATAACGTATAACGTATAACGTATAACGTATAACGTATAACGTATAACGTATAACGTACAACGTATAACGTATAACGTATAACGTATAACGTATAAAGAATAACGTATAACGTATACCGTATAACGTATAACGTATAACGTATAACGTATAACGTATAACGTATCACGAATAACGTAAAACGTATAACGCATAACGTATAACGTATAACGTGTAACGAAGAACGTATAACGAATAACGTAAAGCGTATTACGTATTACATATTTCGTATAACGTATAACGTGTATCGTATAACTTATGACGTATAACTTATAACGTATGACGTATATCGTATAACTTGTAACGAAAAACGTATAACGAATAACGTAAAACGTATAACGTATAACGTATAACGTATAACGTATAACGTATAACGTATAACGTATAAAGTAGAACGTATAACGTATGACGTATAACGTATAACGTATAACGTAAAACGTATAACGCATAACGTATATCGCATACCGTATAACGTATAACGTATAACGTATAACGTATAACGTATAACGCATAACGAATAACGTATAACGTATAACCTATGACGTATAGCGTATAACGTATAACATATAACGTATATCGTATAACGTATAACGTATAACGTATAACGTATAACGTATAACGTATAACGTATAACGTATAACGTATAACGTACAACGTATAACGTATAACGTATAACGTATAACGTATACCGTATAACGTATAACGTATAACGTATAACGTATAACGTATAACGTATAACGTATAACGTATAACGTACAACGTATAACGTATAACGTATAACGTATAACGTATACCGTATAACGTATAACGTATACCGTATAACGTATAACGGAAAACGTATAACGTATAACGCGTAACGAATAACGTATAACGAATAACGTAAAACGTATGACGCTTTACATATAGCGTATAACGTATAACGTAAAACGTATAACGTATAACGTATAGCGAATAACGTAAAACGTATAACGCATAACGCATAACGTATAACATGTAACGAAGAACGTATAACGAATAACGTATAACGTATAACGTATAACGTATAAAGTTGAACGTATAACGTATGACGTATAACGTATAACGTATAACGTAAAACGTATAACGCATAACGTATATCGTATACCGTATTACGTATAACGTATAACGTATAACGTATAACGTATAACGCATAACGAATAACGTATAACGTATAACCTATGACGTATAGCGTATAACGTATAACATATAACGTATATCGTATAACGTATAACGTATAACGTATAAAGTAGAACGTATAACGTATAACGTATAACGTATAACGTACAACGTATAACGTATAACGTATAACGTATAACGTATAACGTATACCGTATAACGTATAACGTATAACGTATAACGTATAACGTATAACGTATATCGTATAACGTATAACGTATAACGTATAACGTATAACGTATAACGTATAACGTATAACGTATAACGTATAACGTATTACGTATAACGTATAACGTATAACGTATAACGTATAACGTATAAAGAATAACGTATACCGTATAACGTATAACGTATAACGTATAACGTATAACGTATAACGTATAACGTATAACGTATAACGTATAACGTATAACGTATAACGTATAACGTATTACGTATAACGTATAACGTATAACGTATAACGTATAACGTATAAAGAATAACGTATACCGTATAACGTATAACGTATAACGTATAACGTATAACGTATAACGTATAGCGTATAACGTGTAACGTAAAACGTATAACGTATAACGTGTAACGAAGAACGTACAACGAATAACGTAAAACGTATGACGCTTTACATATAGCGTATAACGTATAACGTAAAACGTATAACGTATAACGTATA
The DNA here is from genome assembly GCF_051014685.1 of Ptiloglossa arizonensis. Classification (NCBI taxonomy): domain Eukaryota; kingdom Metazoa; phylum Arthropoda; class Insecta; order Hymenoptera; family Colletidae; genus Ptiloglossa; species Ptiloglossa arizonensis. Next base: position 189,238 of record NW_027478598.1, on the reverse strand, counting down.
GCGAATAACGTAAAACGTATAACGCATAACGTATAACGTATAACATGTAACGAAGAACGTATAACGAATAACGTATATCGTATATCGTATAACGTATAAAGTAGAACGTATAACGTATGACGTATAACGTATAACGTATAACGTATAACGTATAACGTATAACGTATAACATATAACGTATATCGTATAACGTATAACGTATAACGTATAACGTATAACGTATAACGTATGACGTATAAAGAATAACGTATAACGTATAACGTATAAAGAGTAACGTATAAAGTATAACGTATAACGAATAACGTAAAACGTATAACGTATAACGCATAACGTATAACGTATAACGTGTAACGAAGAACGTATAACGAATAACGTATAACGTATATCGTATAACGTAGAACGTATAACGTATAACGTATATCGTAAAACGTATAACGTATAACGTATAACGTATAACGTATAACGTATAACGTATAACGTATAACGTATAACGTATAACGTATAACGTATAACGTATAACGTATAACGTATAACGTATAACGTATACCGTATAACGTATAACGTACAACGTATAACGTAAATCGTAAAACGTATAACGTATGACGTATAAAGAATAACGTATAACGTATAACGTATAAAGAATAACGTATAACGTATAACGCGTAACGAATAACGTAAAACGTATAACGCATAACGTATAACGTATAACGTGTAACGAAGGACGTATAACGAATGACGTATAACGTATATCGTATAACGTAGAACGTATAACGTATAACGTATAACGTATAACGTACAACGTATAACGTATAACGTATAACGTATAACGTATAACGTATAACGTATAACGTATAACGTATAACGTATAACGTATAACGAATAACGTAAAACGTATGACGCATTACATATTACGTATAACGTATAACGTATAACGTATAACGTATAACGTATAACGTATAACGTATTACGTATAACGTATAACCTATAACGTATAACGTATAACGTATAACGTATAACGTATGACGTATAACGTAGAACGTAGAACGTATAACGAATAACGTATATCGTAAAACGTATAACGTATAACGTATAACGTATAACGTATAACGTATAACGTATAACGTATAACGTATAGCGTATAACGTATGACGTATAACGTAGAACGTATATTGTAAAACGTATAACGTATAACGTATAACGTATAACGTATAACGTATAACGTATAACGTATAACGTGTAACGTATAACGTATAACGTATAACGTATAACGTATAACGTATAACCTATAACGTATAACGTATAACGTATAACGTATAACGTATAACGTAGAACGTAGGACGTATAACCTATAACGGATATCGTAAAACGTATAACGTATAACGTATAACGTATAACGTATAACGTATAACGTATAACGTATAACGTATAACGTATAACGAATAACGTATAACGTAAAACGTATGACGTATAACGTATAACGTATAACCTATGATGTATAACGTATAACGTATAACGTATAACGTATAACGTATAACGTATAACCTATAACGTATAACGTGTAACGAAGAACGTATAACGAATAACGTAAAACGTATAACGCATAACATGTAACGTATAACGTATCACGTATAACGTCTAACGTATAACGTATAACGTATAACGAATAACGTATAACGAATAACGTAAAACGTATAACGCATAACGTATAACGTATAACGTATAACGTATAACGTATAACGTATACCGTATAACGTACAACGTATAACGTATAACGTATAACGTATAACGTATAACGTATAACGTATAACGTATAACGTACAACGTATAACGTATAACGTATAACGTATAACGTATACCGTATAACGTATAACGTATAACGTATAACGTATAACGTGTAACGTATAACGTATAACGTATAACGTACAACGTATAACGTATAACGTATAACGTATAACGTATAACGTATAACGTATAACGTATAACGTATAACGTATAACGTATAACGTATAACGTATAACGTATACCGTATAACGTATAACGTATAACGTATAACGTATATCGTAAAACGTATAACGTATGACGTATAAAGAATAACGTATAACGTATAACGTATAAAGAGTAACGTATAACGTATAACGTATAACGAATAACGTAAAACGTATAACGTATAACGCATAACGTATAACGTATAACGTGTAACGAAGAACGTATAACGAATAACGTATAACGTATATCGTATAACGTAGAACGTATAACGTATAACGTATAACGTATAACGTATAACGTATAACGTATAACGTATAACGTATAACGTATAACGTATAACGTATAACGTATAACGTATAACGTATAACGTATAACGTATAACGTATAACGTATAACGTATAACGTATAACGAATAACGTAAAACGTATGACGCATTACATATTACGTATAACGTAGAACGTATAACGTATAACGTATATCGTAAAACGTATAACGTATAACGTATAACGTATAACGTATAACGTATAACGTATAACGTATAACGTATAACGTATAACGTATACCGTATAACGTATAACGTATAACGTATAACGAATAACGTAAAACGTATAACGCATAACGTATAACGTATAACGTGTAACGAAGAACGTATAACGAATAACGTATAACGTATATCGTATAACGTAGAACGTATAACGTATAACGTAGAACGTATAACGTATAACGTATAACGTATAACGTATAACGTATAACGTATAACGTATAACGTATAAGGTATAACGTATAACGTATAACGTATAACGTATAACGTATAACGTATAACGTATAACGTATAACGTATAACGTATAACGTATAACGTATAACGTATAACGTATAACGTATAACGTATAACGTATAACGTATAACGTATGACGTATAACGTAGAACGTATATTGTAAAACGTATAACGTATAACGTATAACGTATAACGTATAACGTATAACGTATAACGTATAACGTGTAACGTATAACGTATAACGTATAACGTATAACGTATAAAGTATAACCTATATCGTATAACGTATAACGTATAACGTATAACGTATAACGTAGAACGTAGAACGTATAACCTATAACGGATATCGTAAAACGTATAACGTATAACCTATAACGTATAACGTATAACGTATAACGTATAACGTATAACGTATAACGTATAACGAATAACGTATAACGTAAAACGTATGACGTATAACGTATAACGTATAACCTATGATGTATAACGTATAACGTATAACGTATAACGTATAACGTATAACGTATAACCTATAACGTATAACGTGTAACGAAGAACATATAACGAATAACGTAAAACGTATAACGCATAACATGTAACGTATAACGTATCACGTATAACGTATAACGTATAACGTATAACGTATAACGAATAACGTATAACGAATAACGTAAAACGTATAACGCATAACGTATAACGTATAACGTATAACGTATAACGTATAACGTATACCGTATAACGTACAACGTATAACGTATAACGTATAACGTATAACGTATAACGTATAACGTATAACGTATAACGTATAACGTACAACGTATAACGTATAACGTATAACGTATAACGTATACCGTATAACGTATAACGTATAACGTATAACGTATAACGTATAACGTATAACGTATAACGTATAACGTATAACGTACAACGTATAACGTATAACGTATAACGTATAACGTATAACGTATAACGTATAACGTATAACGTATAACGTATAACGTATAACGTATAACGTATAACGTATAACGAATAACGTATAACGTAAAACGTATGACGTATAACGTATAACGTATAACCTATGATGTATAACGTATAACGTATAACGTATAACGTATAACGTATAACGTATAACCTATAACGTATAACGTGTAACGAAGAACGTATAACGAATAACGTAAAACGTATAACGCATAACATGTAACGTATAACGTATCACGTATAACGTATAACGTATAACGTATAACGTATAACGTATAACGAATAACGTATAACGAATAACGTAAAACGTATAACGCATAACGTATAACGTATAACGTATAACGTATAACGTATAACGTATACCGTATAACGTACAACGTATAACGTATAACGTATAACGTATAACGTATAACGTATAACGTATAACGTATAACGTATAACGTACAACGTATAACGTATAACGTATAACGTATAACGTATACCGTATAACGTATAACGTATAACGTATAACGTATAACGTATAACGTATAACGTATAACGTATAACGTACAACGTATAACGTATAACGTATAACGTATAACGTATAACGTATACCGTATAACGTACAACGTATAACGTATAACGTATAACGTATAACGTATAACGTATAACGTATAACGTATAACGTATAACGTACAACGTATAACGTATAACGTATAACGTATAACGTATAACGTATAACGTATAACGTACAACGTATAACGTATAACGTATAACGTATAACGTATAACGTATAACGTATAACGTATAACGTATAACGTATAACGTATACCGTATAACGTATAACGTATAACGTATAACGTATAACGTATAACGTATATCGTAAAACGTATAACGTATGACGTATAAAGAATAACGTATAACGTATAACGTATAAAGAGTAACGTATAACGTATAACGTATAACGAATAACGTAAAACGTATAACGTATAACGCATAACGTATAACGTATAACGTGTAACGAAGAACGTATAAAGAATAACGTATAACGTATATCGTATAACGTAGAACGTATAACGTATAACGTATATCGTAAAACGTATAACGTATAACGTATAACGTATACCGTATATCGTATAACGTATAACGTATAACGTATAACGTATAACGTACAACGTATAACGTATAACGTGTAACGAAGAACGTATAACGAATAACGTATAACGTATATCGTATAACGTAGAACGTATAACGTATAACGTATAACGTACAACGTATAACGTATAACGTATAACGTATAACGTATAACGTATAACGTATAACGTATAACGTATAACGTATAACGTATACCGTATAACGTATAACGTATAACGTATAACGTATAACGTATAACGTATATCGTAAAACGTATAACGTATGACGTATAAAGAATAACGTATAACGTATAACGTATAAAGAGTAACGTATAACGTATAACGTATAACGAATAACGTAAAACGTATAACGTATAACGCATAACGTATAACGTATAACGTGTAACGAAGAACGTATAACGAATAACGTATAACGTATATAGTATAACGTAGAACGTATAACGTATAACGTATATCGTAAAACGTATAACGTATAACGTATAACGTATAACGTATAACGTATAACGTATAACGTATAACGTATAACGTATAACGTATAACGTATAACGTATAACGTATAACGAATAACGTAAAACGTATGACGCATTACATATTACGTATAACGTAGAACGTATAACGTATAACGTATATCGTAAAACGTATAACGTATAACGTATAACGTATAACGTATAACGTATAACGTATAACGTATAACGTATAACGTATACCGTATAACGTATAACGTATAACGTATAACGAATAACGTAAAACGTATAACGCATAACGTATAACGTATAACGTGTAACGAAGAACGTATAACGAATAACGTATAACGTATATCGTATAACGTAGAACGTATAACGTATAACGTAGAACGTATAACGTATAACGTATAACGTATAACGTATAACGTATAACGTATAACGTATAACGTATAAGGTATAACGTATAACGTATAACGTATAACGTATAACGTATAACGTATAACGTATAACGTATAACGTATAACGTATAACGTATAACGTATAACGTATAACGTATAACGTATAACGTATAACGTATAACGTATAACGTATAACGTATAACGTATGACGTATAACGTAGAACGTATATTGTAAAACGTATAACGTATAACGTATAACGTATAACGTATAACGTATAACGTATAACGTATAACGTATAACGTATAACGTATAACGTATAACGTATAACGTATAACGTGTAACGTATAACGTATAACGTATAACGTATAACGTATAAAGTATAACCTATATCGTATAACGTATAACGTATAACGTATAACGTATAACGTAGAACGTAGAACGTATAACCTATAACGGATATCGTAAAACGTATAACGTATAACCTATAACGTATAACGCATAACGTATAACGTATAACGTATAACGTATAACGTATAACGAATAACGTATAACGTAAAACGTATGACGTATAACGTATAACGTATAACCTATGATGTATAACGTATAACGTATAACGTATAACGTATAACGTATAACGTATAACCTATAACGTATAACGTGTAACGAAGAACGTATAACGAATAACGTAAAACGTATAACGCATAACATGTAACGTATAACGTATCACGTATAACGTATAACGTATAACGTATAACGTATAACGAATAACGTATAAAGAATAACGTAAAACGTATAACGCATAACGTATAACGTATAACGTATAACGTATAACGTATAACGTATACCGTATAACGTACAACGTATAACGTATAACGTATAACGTATAACGTATAACGTATAACGTATAACGTATAACGTATAACGTACAACGTATAACGTATAACGTATAACGTATAACGTATACCGTATAACGTATAACGTATAACGTATAACGTATAACGTATAACGTATAACGTATAACGTATAACGTATAACGTACAACGTATAACGTATAACGTATAACGTATAACGTATAACGTATAACGTATAACGTATAACGTATAACGTATAACGTATAACGTATAACGTATAACGTATAACGAATAACGTATAACGTAAAACGTATGACGTATAACGTATAACGTATAACCTATGATGTATAACGTATAACGTATAACGTATAACGTATAACGTATAACGTATAACCTATAACGTATAACGTGTAACGAAGAACGTATAACGAATAACGTAAAACGTATAACGCATAACATGTAACGTATAACGTATCACGTATAACGTATAACGTATAACGTATAACGTATAACGAATAACGTATAACGAATAACGTAAAACGTATAACGCATAACGTATAACGTATAACGTATAACGTATAACGTATAACGTATACCGTATAACGTACAACGTATAACGTATAACGTATAACGTATAACGTATAACGTATAACGTATAACGTATAACGCATAACGTACAACGTATAACGTATAACGTATAACGTATAACGTATACCGTATAACGTATAACGTATAACGTATAACGTATAACGTATAACGTATAACGTATAACGTATAACGTACAACGTATAACGTATAACGTATAACGTATAACGTATAACGTATACCGTATAACGTACAACGTATAACGTATAACGTATAACGTATAACGTATAACGTATAACGTATAACGTATAACGTATAACGTACAACGTATAACGTATAACGTATAACGTATAACGTATAACGTATAACGTATAACGTACAACGTATAACGTATAACGTATAACGTATAACGTATAACGTATAACGTATAACGTATAACGTATAACGTATAACGTATACCGTATAACGTATAACGTATAACGTATAACGTATAACGTATAACGTATATCGTAAAACGTATAACGTATGACGTATAAAGAATAACGTATAACGTATAACGTATAAAGAGTAACGTATAACGTATAACGTATAACGAATAACGTAAAACGTATAACGTATAACGCATAACGTATAACGTATAACGTGTAACGAAGAACGTATAACGAATAACGTATAACGTATATCGTATAACGTAGAACGTATAACGTATAACGTATATCGTAAAACGTATAACGTATAACGTATAACGTATACCGTATATCGTATAACGTATAACGTATAACGTATAACGTATAACGTATAACGTATAACGTATACCGTATAACGTATAACGTATAACGTATAACGTAAATCGTAAAACGTATAACGTATGACGTATAAAGAATAACGTATAACGTATAACGTATAAAGAATAACGTATAACGTATAACGCGTAACGAATAACGTAAAACGTATAACGCGTAACGTATAACGTATAACGTGTAACGAAGGACGTATAACGAATAACGTATAACGTATATCGTATAACGTAGAACGTATAACGTATAACGTATAACGTATAACGTATAACGTATAACGTATAACGTATAACGTATAACGTATAACGTATAACGTATAACGTATAACGTATAACGTATAACGTATAACGTATAACGTATAACGAATAACGTAAAACGTATGACGCATTACATATTACGTATAACGTAGAACGTATAACGTATAACGTATATCGTAAAACGTATAACGTATAACGTATAACGTATAACGTATAACGTATAACGTATAACGTATAACGTATAACGTATACCGTATAACGTATAACGTATAACGTATAACGAATAACGTAAAACGTATAACGCATAACGTATAACGTATAACGTGTAACGAAGAACGTATAACGAATAACGTATAACGTATATCGTGTAACGTAGAACGTATAACGTATAACGTATAACGTATAACGTATAACGTATAACGTATAACGTATAACGTATAACGTATAACGTATAACGTATAACGTATAACGTATAACGTATAACGTATAACGTATAACGTATAACGTATAACGTATAACGTATAACGTATAACGTATAACGTATAACGTATAACGTATAACGTATAACGTATAACGTATAACGTATTACGTATAACGTATAACGTATAACGTATAACGTATAACGTATAACGTATAACGTATGACGTATAACGTAGAACGTAGAACGTATAACGAATAACGTATATCGTAAAACGTATAACGTATAACGTATGACGTATAACGTATAACGTATAACGTATAACGTATAACGTATAACGTATAACGTATAACGTATAACGTATGACGTATAACGTAGAACGTATATTGTAAAACGTATAACGTATAACGTATAACGTATAACGTATAACGTATAACGTATAACGTATAACGTATAACGTATAACGTGTAACGTATAACGTATAACGTATAACGTATAACGTATAACGTATAACCTATAACGTATAACGTATAACGTATAACGTATAACGTATAACGTAGAACGTAGAACGTATAACCTATAACGGATATCGTAAAACGTATAACGTATAACGTATAACGTATAACGTATAACGTATAACGTATAACGTATAACGTATAACGTATAACGTATAACGTATGACGTATAACGTAGAACGTAGAACGTATAACGAATAACGTATATCGTAAAACGTATAACGTATAACGTATAACGTATAACGTATAACGTATAACGTATAACGTATAACGTATAACGTATAACGTATAACGTATGACGTATAACGTAGAACGTATATTGTAAAACGTATAACGTATAACGTATAACGTATAACATATAACGTATAACGTATAACGTATAACGTATAACGTATAACGAGTAACGTATAACGTATAACGTATAACGTATAACGTATAACGTATAACGTATGACCTATAACGTATAACGTATAACGTATAACGTATAACGTATAACGTAGAACGTAGAACGTATAACCTATAACGGATATCGTAAAACGTATAACGTATAACGTATAACGTATAACGTATAACGTATAACGTATAACGTATAACGTATAACGTATAACGTATAACGTATAACGAATAACGTATAACGTAAAACGTATGACGTATAACGTATAACGTATAACCTATGATGTATAACGTATAACGTATAACGTATAACGTATAACGTATAACGTATAACCTATAACGTATAACGTGTAACGAAGAACGTATAACGAATAACGTAAAACGTATAACGCATAACATGTAACGTATAACGTATCACGTATAACGTATAACGTATAACGTATAACGTATAACGTATAACGTATAACGAATAACGTATAACGAATAACGTAAAACGTATAACGCATAACGTATAACGTATAACGTATAACGTATAACGTATAACGTATACCGTATAACGTATAACGTATAACGTATAACGTATATCGTAAAACGTATAACGTATGACGTATAAAGAATAACGTATAACGTATAACGTATAAAGAATAACGTATAACGTATAACGTATAACGAATAACGTAAAACGTATAACGTATAACGCATAACGTATAACGTATAACGTGTAACGAAGAACGTATAACGAATAACGTATAACGTATATCGTATAACGTAGAACGTATAACGTATAACGTATATCGTAAAACGTATAACGTATAACGTATAACGTATAACGTATAACGTATAACGTATAACGTATAACGTATAACGTATACCGTATAACGTATAACGTATAACGTATAACGTAAATCGTAAAACGTATAACGTATGACGTATAAAGAATAACGTATAACGTATAACGTATAAAGAATAACGTATAACGTATAACGCGTAACGAAAAACGTAAAACGTATAACGCATTACGTATAACGTATAACGTGTAACGAAGAACGTATAACGAATAACGTATAACGTATATCGTATAACGTAGAACGTATAACGTATAACGTATAACGTATAACGTATAACGTATAACGTATAACGTATAACGTATAACGTACAACGTATAACGTATAACGTATAACGTATAACGTATAACGTATAACGTATAACGTACAACGTATAACGTATAACGTATAACGTATAACGTATAACGTATAACGTATAACGTATAACGTATAACGTATAACGTATAACGTATAACGTATAACGTATACCGTATAACGTATAACGTATAACGTATAACGTATAACGTATAACGTATAACGTATAACGTATACCGTATAACGTATAACGTATAACGTATATCGTATAACGTATAACGTATAACGTATAACGTATAACGTATAACGTATAACGTATAACGTATAACGTATAACGTATAACGTATAACGTATAACGTATAACGTATAACGTATAACGTATAACGTATAACGTATACCGTATAACGTATAACGTATAACGTATAACGTATAACGTATAACGTATAACGTGTAACGTATAACGTATAACGTATACCGTATAACGTATAACGTATAACGTATAACGTATAGCGTATAACGTATAACGTATAACGTATACCGTATAACGTATAACGTATAACGTATAACGTATAACGTATAACGTATAACGTATAACGTCTAACGTATAACGTATAACGTATAACGTATAACGTATAACGTATAACGTATAACGTATAACGTATAACGTATAACGTATAACGTATTACGTATAACGTATAACGTATAACGTATAACGTATAACGTATAACGAATAACGTATAACGTAAAACGTATAACGAATAACGTATAACGTATATCGTATAACGTAGAACGTATAACGTATAACGTATAACGCATAGCGTATAACGTATAACGTATAACGTATAACGTATAACGTATAACGTATAACGTATAACGTATAACGTATAACGTATAACGTATAACGTATAACGTATAACGTATAACGTATAACGTATAACGTATAACGTATAACGTATAACGTATAACGTATAGCGTATAACGTATAACGTATTACGTATAACGTATAACGTATAACGTATAACGTATAAAGAATAACGTATACCGTATAACGTATAACGTATAACGTATAACGTATAACGTATAACGTATAACGTATAACGTATAACGTATAACGTATAACGTAAAACGTATAACGTATAACGTGTAACGAAGAACGTATAACGAATAACGTAAAACGTATGACGCTTTACATATAGCGTATAACGTATAACGTGAAACGTATAACGTATAACGTATAGCGAATAACGTAAAACGTATAACGCATAACGTATAACGTATAACATTTAACGAAGAACGTATAACGAATAACGTATAACGTATATCGTATAACGTATAAAGTAGAACGTATAACGTATGACGTATAACGTATAACGTATAACGTATAACGTATAACGTATAACGTATAACGTATAACGTATAACGTATAACGTAAAACGTACAACGTATAACGTATAGCGAATAACGTAAAACGTATAACGCATAACGAATAACGTATAACGTATAACCTATGACGTATAGCGTATAACGTATAACATATAACGTATATCGTATAACGTATAACGTATAACGTATAACGTATAACGAATAACGTATAACGTATATCGTATAACGTATAAAGTAGAACGTATAACGTATAACGTATAACGTATAACGTATAACGTATCACGAATAACGGAAAACGTATAACGCATAACGTATAACGTATAACGTGTAACGAAGAACGTATAACGAATAACGTATAACGTATAACGTATAACGTATAACGAATAACGTATAACGAATAACGTAAAACGTATAACGCATAACGTATAACGTATAACGTGTAACGAGGAACGTATAACGAATAACGTATAACGTATATCGTATAACGTATAACGTATAACGTATAACGTATAACGTATAACGTCAAACGTATAACTTATAACGTATAACGTATAACGTATGACGTATAACGTAGAACGTAGAACGTATAACGTATAACGTATATCGTAAAACGTATAACGTATAACGTTTAACGTATAACGTATAACGCATAACGAATAACGTATAACGAATAACGTAAAACGTATAACGCATAACGTATAACGTATAACGTGTAACGAGGAACGTATAACGAATAACGTATAACGTATATCGTATAACGTATAACGTATAACGTATAACGTATAACGTATAACGTCAAACGTATAACGTATAACGTATAACGTATAACGTATTACGTATAACGTACAACGTATAACGTATAACGTATAACGTATAAAGAATAACGTATACCGTATAACGTATAACGTATAACGTATAACGTATAACGTATAACGTATAACGTATAACGTATAACGTATAACGTATAACGTATAACGTATAACGTATTACGTATAACGTATAACGTATAACGTATAACGTATAACGTATAAAGAATAACGTATACCGTATAACGTATAACGTATAACGTATAACGTATAACGTATAACGTATAACGTATAGCGTATAACGTGTAACGTATAACGTATAACGTATAACGTATAACGTATAACGTATAACGTAAAACGTATAACGTATAACGTGTAACGAAGAACCTACAACGAATAACGTAAAACGTATGACGCTTTACATATAGCGTATAACGTATAACGTAAAACGTATAACGTATAACGTATAGCGAATAACGTAAAACGTATAACGCATAACGTATAACGTATAACATGTAACGAAGAACGTATAACGAATAACGTATAACGTATATCGTATAACGTATAAAGTAGAACGTATAACGTATGACGTATAACGTATAACGTATAACGTATAACGTATAACGTATAACGTATAACATATAACGTATATCGTATAACGTATAACGTATAACGTATAACGTATAACGTATAACGTATAACGTATGACGTATAAAGAATAACGTATAACGTATAACGTATAAAGAGTAACGTATAAAGTATAACGTATAACGAATAACGTAAAACGTATAACGTATAACGCATAACGTATAACGTATAACGTGTAACGAAGAACGTATAACGAATAACGTATAACGTATATCGTATAACGTAGAACGTATAACGTATAACGTATATCGTAAAACGTATAACGTATAACGTATAACGTATAACGTATAACGTATAACGTATAACGTATAACGTATAACGTATAACGTATAACGTATAACGTATAACGTATACCGTATAACGTATAACGTACAACGTATAACGTAAATCGTAAAACGTATAACGTATGACGTATAAAGAATAACGTATAACGTATAACGTATAAAGAATAACGTATAACGTATAACGCGTAACGAATAACGTAAAACGTATAACGCAGAACGTATAACGTATAACGTATAACGTATAACGTATAACGTATAACGTATAAAGAGTAACGTATAAAGTATAACGTATAACGAATAACGTAAAACGTATAACGTATAACGTATATCGTATAACGTAGAACGTATAACGTATAACGTATAACGTATAACGTATAACGTATAACGTATAACGTATAACGTATAACGTATAACGTATAACGTATAACGTATAACGTATAACGTATAACGTAAAACGTATAACGAATAACGTAAAACGTATGACGCATTACATATTACGTATAACGTAGAACGTATAACGTATAACGTATATCGTAAAACGTATAACGTATAACGTATAACGTATAACGTATAACTTATAACGTATAACGTATAACGTATAACGTATACCGTATAACGTATAACGTATAACGTATAACGAATAACGTAAAACGTATAACGCATAACGTATAACGTATAACGTGTAACGAAGAACATATAACGAATAACGTATAACGTATATCGTATAACGTAGAACGTATAACGTATAACGTATAACGTAGAACGTATAACGTATAACGTATAACGTATAACGTATAACGTATAACGTATAACGTATAACGTATAACGTATAACGTATAACGTATAACGTATAACGTATAACGTATAACGTATAACGTATAACGTATAACGTATAACGTATAACGTATAACGTATAACGTATAACGTATAACGTATTACGTATAACGTATAACCTATAACGTATAACGTATAACATATAACGTATGACGTATAACGTAGAACGTAGAACGTATAACGAATAACGTATATCGTAAAACGTATAACGTATAACGTATAACGTATAACGTATAACGTATAACGTATAACGTATAACGTATAACGTATAACGTATGACGTATAACGTAGAACGTATATTGTAAAACGTATAACGTATAACGTATAACGTATAACGTATAACGTATAACGTATAACGTATAACGTATAACGTATAACGTGTAACGTATAACGTATAACGTATAACGTATAACGTATAACGTATAACGTATGACGTATAACGTATAACGTATAACCTATGATGTATAACGTATAACGTATAACGTATAACGTATAACGTATAACGTATAACCTATAACGTATAACGTGTAACGAAGAACGTATAACGAATAACGTAAAACGTATAACGCATAACATGTAACGTATAACGTATCACGTATAACGTATAACGTATAACGTATAACGTATAACGTATAACGAATAACGTATAACGAATAATGTAAAACGTATAACGCATAACGTATAACGTATAACGTATAACGTATAACGTATAACGTATACCGTATAACGTACAACGTATAACGTATAACGTATAACGTATAACGTATAACGTATAACGTATAACGTATAACGTACAACGTATAACGTATAACGTGTAACGTATAACGTATACCGTATAACGTATAACGTATAACGTATAACGTATAACGTATAACGTATAACGTATAACGTATAACGTACAACGTATAACGTATAACGTATAACGTATAACGTATAACGTATAACGTATAACGTATAACGTATAACGTATAACGTATAACGTATAACGTATACCGTATAACGTATAACGTATAACGTATAACGTATATCGTAAAACGTATAACGTATGACGTATAAAGAATAACGTATAACGTATAACGTATAAAGAGTAACGTATAACGTATAACGTATAACGAATAACGTAAAACGTATAACGTATAACGCATAACGTATAACGTATAACGTATAACGTACAACGTATAACGAATAACGTATAACGTATATCGTATAACGTATAACGTATAACGTATAACGTATAACGTATAACGTATAACGTATAACGTATACCGTATAACGTATAACGTATAACGTATAACGTAAATCGTAAAACGTATAACGTATGACGTATAAAGAATAACGTATAACGTATAACGTATAAAGAATAACGTATAACGTATAACGCGTAACGAATTACGTAAAACGTATAACGCATAACGTATAACGTATAACGTG
Source organism: Ptiloglossa arizonensis (assembly GCF_051014685.1). Lineage (NCBI taxonomy): Eukaryota > Metazoa > Arthropoda > Insecta > Hymenoptera > Colletidae > Ptiloglossa > Ptiloglossa arizonensis. The sequence continues at coordinate 173,161 of NW_027478598.1, read as the reverse complement.
TAACGAAGAACGTATAACGAATAACGTAAAACGTATAACGCATAACGTATAACGTATAACGTGTAACGAAGAACGCGTAACGAATAACGTAAAACGTATAACGTATAACGTATAACGTAGAACGTATAACGTATAACGTATAACGTATAACGTATAACGTATAACGTATAACGTATAACGTATAACGTATAACGTATAACGTATAACGTATAACGTATAACGTATAACGTATAACGTATAACGTATAACGTATAACGTATAACGAATAACGTAAAACGTATGACGCATTACATATTACGTATAACGTAGAACGTATAACGTATAACGTATATCGTAAAACGTATAACGTATAACGTATAACGTATAACGAATAACGTAAAACGTATAACGCATAACGTTTAACGCATAACGTATAACGTATAACGTATAACGTATAACGTATAACGTATAACGTATAACGTATAACGTATAACGTATAACGTATAACGTATAACGTATAACGTATGACGTATAAAGAATAACGTATAACGTATAACGTATAAAGAGTAACGTATAACGTATAACGTATAACGAATAACGTAAAACGTATAACGTATAACGCATAACGTATAACGTATAACGTATAACGTACAACGTATAACGAATAACGTATAACGTATATCGTATAACGTATAACGTATAACGTATAACGTATAACGTATAACGTATAACGTATAACGTATACCGTATAACGTATAACGTATAACGTATAACGTATAACGTATAACGTATAACGTAGAACGTATAACGTATAACGTATAACGTATAACGAATAACGTAAAACGTATAACGCATAACGTATAACGTATAACGTGTAACGAAGAACGTATAACGAATAACGTATAACGTATATCGTATAACGTATATCGTATAACGTAGAACGTATAACGTATAACGTAGAACGTATAACGTATAACGTATAACGTATAACGTATAACGTATAACGTATAACGTATAACGCATAACGTATAACGTATAACGTGTAACGAAGAACGTATAACGAATAACGTATAACGTATATCGTATAACGTAGAACGTATAACGTATAACGTATATCGTAAAACGTATAACGTATAACGTATAACGTATAACGTATAACGTATAACGTATAACGTATAACGTATAACGTATAACGTATAACGTATAACGTATAACGTATACCGTATAACGTATAACGTACAACGTATAACGTAAATCGTAAAACGTATAACGTATGACGTATAAAGAATAACGTATAACGTATAACGTATAAAGAATAACGTATAACGTATAACGCGTAACGAATAACGTAAAACGTATAACGCAGAACGTATAACGTATAACGTATAACGTATAACGTATAACGTATAACGTATAAAGAGTAACGTATAAAGTATAACGTATAACGAATAACGTAAAACGTATAACGTATAACGTATATCGTATAACGTAGAACGTATAACGTATAACGTATAACGTATAACGTATAACGTATAACGTATAACGTATAACGTATAACGTATAACGTATAACGTATAACGTATAACGTATAACGTATAACGTAAAACGTATAACGAATAACGTAAAACGTATGACGCATTACATATTACGTATAACGTAGAACGTATAACGTATAACGTATATCGTAAAACGTATAACGTATAACGTATAACGTATAACGTATAACTTATAACGTATAACGTATAACGTATAACGTATACCGTATAACGTATAACGTATAACGTATAACGAATAACGTAAAACGTATAACGCATAACGTATAACGTATAACGTGTAACGAAGAACATATAACGAATAACGTATAACGTATATCGTATAACGTAGAACGTATAACGTATAACGTATAACGTAGAACGTATAACGTATAACGTATAACGTATAACGTATAACGTATAACGTATAACGTATAACGTATAACGTATAACGTATAACGTATAACGTATAACGTATAACGTATAACGTATAACGTATAACGTATAACGTATAACGTATAACGTATAACGTATAACGTATAACGTATAACGTATTACGTATAACGTATAACCTATAACGTATAACGTATAACATATAACGTATGACGTATAACGTAGAACGTAGAACGTATAACGAATAACGTATATCGTAAAACGTATAACGTATAACGTATAACGTATAACGTATAACGTATAACGTATAACGTATAACGTATAACGTATAACGTATGACGTATAACGTAGAACGTATATTGTAAAACGTATAACGTATAACGTATAACGTATAACGTATAACGTATAACGTATAACGTATAACGTATAACGTATAACGTGTAACGTATAACGTATAACGTATAACGTATAACGTATAACGTATAACGTATGACGTATAACGTATAACGTATAACCTATGATGTATAACGTATAACGTATAACGTATAACGTATAACGTATAACGTATAACCTATAACGTATAACGTGTAACGAAGAACGTATAACGAATAACGTAAAACGTATAACGCATAACATGTAACGTATAACGTATCACGTATAACGTATAACGTATAACGTATAACGTATAACGTATAACGAATAACGTATAACGAATAATGTAAAACGTATAACGCATAACGTATAACGTATAACGTATAACGTATAACGTATAACGTATACCGTATAACGTACAACGTATAACGTATAACGTATAACGTATAACGTATAACGTATAACGTATAACGTATAACGTACAACGTATAACGTATAACGTGTAACGTATAACGTATACCGTATAACGTATAACGTATAACGTATAACGTATAACGTATAACGTATAACGTATAACGTATAACGTACAACGTATAACGTATAACGTATAACGTATAACGTATAACGTATAACGTATAACGTATAACGTATAACGTATAACGTATAACGTATAACGTATACCGTATAACGTATAACGTATAACGTATAACGTATATCGTAAAACGTATAACGTATGACGTATAAAGAATAACGTATAACGTATAACGTATAAAGAGTAACGTATAACGTATAACGTATAACGAATAACGTAAAACGTATAACGTATAACGCATAACGTATAACGTATAACGTATAACGTACAACGTATAACGAATAACGTATAACGTATATCGTATAACGTATAACGTATAACGTATAACGTATAACGTATAACGTATAACGTATAACGTATACCGTATAACGTATAACGTATAACGTATAACGTAAATCGTAAAACGTATAACGTATGACGTATAAAGAATAACGTATAACGTATAACGTATAAAGAATAACGTATAACGTATAACGCGTAACGAATTACGTAAAACGTATAACGCATAACGTATAACGTATAACGTGTAACGAAGAACGTATAACGAATAACGTAAAACGTATAACGCATAACGTATAACGTATAACGTGTAACGAAGAACGCGTAACGAATAACGTAAAACGTATAACGTATAACGTATAACGTAGAACGTATAACGTATAACGTATAACGTATAACGTATAACGTATAACGTATAACGTATAACGTATAACGTATAACGTATAACGTATAACGTATAACGTATAACGTATAACGTATAACGTATAACGTATAACGTATAACGTATAACGAATAACGTAAAACGTATGACGCATTACATATTACGTATAACGTAGAACGTATAACGTATAACGTATATCGTAAAACGTATAACGTATAACGTATAACGTATAACGAATAACGTAAAACGTATAACGCATAACGTTTAACGCATAACGTATAACGTATAACGTATAACGTATAACGTATAACGTATAACGTATAACGTATAACGTATAACGTATAACGTATAACGTATAACGTATAACGTATGACGTATAAAGAATAACGTATAACGTATAACGTATAAAGAGTAACGTATAACGTATAACGTATAACGAATAACGTAAAACGTATAACGTATAACGCATAACGTATAACGTATAACGTATAACGTACAACGTATAACGAATAACGTATAACGTATATCGTATAACGTATAACGTATAACGTATAACGTATAACGTATAACGTATAACGTATAACGTATACCGTATAACGTATAACGTATAACGTATAACGTATAACGTATAACGTATAACGTAGAACGTATAACGTATAACGTATAACGTATAACGAATAACGTAAAACGTATAACGCATAACGTATAACGTATAACGTGTAACGAAGAACGTATAACGAATAACGTATAACGTATATCGTATAACGTATATCGTATAACGTAGAACGTATAACGTATAACGTAGAACGTATAACGTATAACGTATAACGTATAACGTATAACGTATAACGTATAACGTATAACGTATAACGTATAACGTATAACGTATAACGTATAACGTATAACGTATAACGTATAACGTATAACGTATAACGTATAACGTATAACGTATAACGTATAACGTATAACGTATAACGTATAACGTATAACGTATAACGTATAACGTATAACGTATAACGTATGACGTATAACGTAGAACGTATATTGTAAAACGTATAACGTATAACGTATAACGTATAACGTATAACGTATAACGTATAACGTATAACGTATAACGTATAACGTGTAACGTATAACGTATAACGTATAACGTATAACGTATAAAGTATAACCTATATCGTATAACGTATAACGTATAACGTATAACGTATAACGTAGAACGTAGAACGTATAACCTATAACGGATATCGTAAAACGTATAACGTATAACGTATAACGTATAACGTATAACGTATAACGTATAACGTATAACGTATAACGTATAACGTATAACGAATAACGTATAACGTAAAACGTATGACGTATAACGTATAACGTATAACCTATGATGTATAACGTATAACGTATAACGTATAACGTATAACGTGTAACGAAGAACGTATAACGAATAACGTAAAACGTATGACGCTTTACATATAGCGTATAACGTATAACGTAAAACGTATAACGTATAACGTAAAGCGAATAACGTAAAACGTATAACGCATAACGTATAACGTATAACATTTAACGAAGAACGTATAACGAATAACGTATAACGTATATCGTATAACGTATAAAGTAGAACGTATAACGTATGACGTATAACGTATAACGTATAACGTAAACGTATAACGTATAACGTATAACGTATAACGTATAACGTATAACGTATAACGTATAACGTATAACGTATAACGTATAACGTATAACGTATAACGTATAACGTGTAACGTATAACGTATAACGTATAACGCATAACGAATAACGTATAACGTATAACCTATGACGTATAGCGTATAACGTATAACATATAACGTATATCGTATAACGTATAACGTATAACGTATAACGTATAACGTATAACGTATAACGTATAACGTATAACGTATAACGTACAACGTATAACGTATAACGTATAACGTATAACGTATAAAGAATAACGTATAACGTATACCGTATAACGTATAACGTATAACGTATAACGTATAACGTATAACGTATCACGAATAACGTAAAACGTATAACGCATAACGTATAACGTATAACGTGTAACGAAGAACGTATAACGAATAACGTAAAGCGTATTACGTATTACATATTTCGTATAACGTATAACGTGTATCGTATAACTTATGACGTATAACTTATAACGTATGACGTATATCGTATAACTTGTAACGAAAAACGTATAACGAATAACGTAAAACGTATAACGTATAACGTATAACGTATAACGTATAACGTATAACGTATAACGTATAAAGTAGAACGTATAACGTATGACGTATAACGTATAACGTATAACGTAAAACGTATAACGCATAACGTATATCGCATACCGTATAACGTATAACGTATAACGTATAACGTATAACGTATAACGCATAACGAATAACGTATAACGTATAACCTATGACGTATAGCGTATAACGTATAACATATAACGTATATCGTATAACGTATAACGTATAACGTATAACGTATAACGTATAACGTATAACGTATAACGTATAACGTATAACGTACAACGTATAACGTATAACGTATAACGTATAACGTATACCGTATAACGTATAACGTATAACGTATAACGTATAACGTATAACGTATAACGTATAACGTATAACGTACAACGTATAACGTATAACGTATAACGTATAACGTATACCGTATAACGTATAACGTATACCGTATAACGTATAACGGAAAACGTATAACGTATAACGCGTAACGAATAACGTATAACGAATAACGTAAAACGTATGACGCTTTACATATAGCGTATAACGTATAACGTAAAACGTATAACGTATAACGTATAGCGAATAACGTAAAACGTATAACGCATAACGCATAACGTATAACATGTAACGAAGAACGTATAACGAATAACGTATAACGTATAACGTATAACGTATAAAGTTGAACGTATAACGTATGACGTATAACGTATAACGTATAACGTAAAACGTATAACGCATAACGTATATCGTATACCGTATTACGTATAACGTATAACGTATAACGTATAACGTATAACGCATAACGAATAACGTATAACGTATAACCTATGACGTATAGCGTATAACGTATAACATATAACGTATATCGTATAACGTATAACGTATAACGTATAAAGTAGAACGTATAACGTATAACGTATAACGTATAACGTACAACGTATAACGTATAACGTATAACGTATAACGTATAACGTATACCGTATAACGTATAACGTATAACGTATAACGTATAACGTATAACGTATATCGTTTAACGTATAACGTATAACGTATAACGTATAACGTATAACGTATAACGTATAACGTATAACGTATAACGTATTACGTATAACGTATAACGTATAACGTATAACGTATAACGTATAAAGAATAACGTATACCGTATAACGTATAACGTATAACGTATAACGTATAACGTATAACGTATAACGTATAACGTATAACGTATAACGTATAACGTATAACGTATAACGTATTACGTATAACGTATAACGTATAACGTATAACGTATAACGTATAATGAATAACGTATACCGTATAACGTATAACGTATAACGTATAACGTATAACGTATAACGTATAGCGTATAACGTGTAACGTATAACGTATAACGTATAACGTATAACGTATAACGTATAACGTAAAACGTATAACGTATAACGTGTAACGAAGAACGTACAACGAATAACGTAAAACGTATGACGCTTTACATATAGCGTATAACGTATAACGTAAAACGTATAACGTATAACGTATAGCGAATAACGTAAAACGTATAACGCATAACGTATAACGTATAACATGTAACGAAGAACGTATAACGAATAACGTATATCGTATATCGTATAACGTATAAAGTAGAACGTATAACGTATGACGTATAACGTATAACGTATAACGTATAACGTATAACGTATAACGTATAACATATAACGTATATCGTATAACGTATAACGTATAACGTATAACGTATAACGTATAACGTATGACGTATAAAGAATAACGTATAACGTATAACGTATAAAGAGTAACGTATAAAGTATAACGTATAACGAATAACGTAAAACGTATAACGTATAACGCATAACGTATAACGTATAACGTGTAACGAAGAACGTATAACGAATAACGTATAACGTATATCGTATAACGTAGAACGTATAACGTATAACGTATATCGTAAAACGTATAACGTATAACGTATAACGTATAACGTATAACGTATAACGTATAACGTATAACGTATAACGTATAACGTATAACGTATAACGTATAACGTATAACGTATAACGTATAACGTATACCGTATAACGTATAACGTACAACGTATAACGTAAATCGTAAAACGTATAACGTATGACGTATAAAGAATAACGTATAACGTATAACGTATAAAGAATAACGTATAACGTATAACGCGTAACGAATAACGTAAAACGTATAACGCATAACGTATAACGTATAACGTGTAACGAAGGACGTATAACGAATGACGTATAACGTATATCGTATAACGTAGAACGTATAACGTATAACGTATAACGTATAACGTACAACGTATAACGTATAACGTATAACGTATAACGTATAACGTATAACGTATAACGTATAACGTATAACGTATAACGTATAACGAATAACGTAAAACGTATGACGCATTACATATTACGTATAACGTATAACGTATAACGTATAACGTATAACGTATAACGTATAACGTATTACGTATAACGTATAACCTATAACGTATAACGTATAACGTATAACGTATAACGTATGACGTATAACGTAGAACGTAGAACGTATAACGAATAACGTATATCGTAAAACGTATAACGTATAACGTATAACGTATAACGTATAACGTATAACGTATAACGTATAACGTATAGCGTATAACGTATGACGTATAACGTAGAACGTATATTGTAAAACGTATAACGTATAACGTATAACGTATAACGTATAACGTATAACGTATAACGTATAACGTGTAACGTATAACGTATAACGTATAACGTATAACGTATAACGTATAACCTATAACGTATAACGTATAACGTATAACGTATAACGTATAACGTAGAACGTAGGACGTATAACCTATAACGGATATCGTAAAACGTATAACGTATAACGTATAACGTATAACGTATAACGTATAACGTATAACGTATAACGTATAACGTATAACGAATAACGTATAACGTAAAACGTATGACGTATAACGTATAACGTATAACCTATGATGTATAACGTATAACGTATAACGTATAACGTATAACGTATAACGTATAACCTATAACGTATAACGTGTAACGAAGAACGTATAACGAATAACGTAAAACGTATAACGCATAACATGTAACGTATAACGTATCACGTATAACGTCTAACGTATAACGTATAACGTATAACGAATAACGTATAACGAATAACGTAAAACGTATAACGCATAACGTATAACGTATAACGTATAACGTATAACGTATAACGTATACCGTATAACGTACAACGTATAACGTATAACGTATAACGTATAACGTATAACGTATAACGTATAACGTATAACGTACAACGTATAACGTATAACGTATAACGTATAACGTATACCGTATAACGTATAACGTATAACGTATAACGTATAACGTGTAACGTATAACGTATAACGTATAACGTACAACGTATAACGTATAACGTATAACGTATAACGTATAACGTATAACGTATAACGTATAACGTATAACGTATAACGTATAACGTATAACGTATAACGTATACCGTATAACGTATAACGTATAACGTATAACGTATATCGTAAAACGTATAACGTATGACGTATAAAGAATAACGTATAACGTATAACGTATAAAGAGTAACGTATAACGTATAACGTATAACGAATAACGTAAAACGTATAACGTATAACGCATAACGTATAACGTATAACGTGTAACGAAGAACGTATAACGAATAACGTATAACGTATATCGTATAACGTAGAACGTATAACGTATAACGTATAACGTATAACGTATAACGTATAACGTATAACGTATAACGTATAACGTATAACGTATAACGTATAACGTATAACGTATAACGTATAACGTATAACGTATAACGTATAACGTATAACGTATAACGTATAACGAATAACGTAAAACGTATGACGCATTACATATTACGTATAACGTAGAACGTATAACGTATAACGTATATCGTAAAACGTATAACGTATAACGTATAACGTATAACGTATAACGTATAACGTATAACGTATAACGTATAACGTATAACGTATACCGTATAACGTATAACGTATAACGTATAACGAATAACGTAAAACGTATAACGCATAACGTATAACGTATAACGTGTAACGAAGAACGTATAACGAATAACGTATAACGTATATCGTATAACGTAGAACGTATAACGTATAACGTAGAACGTATAACGTATAACGTATAACGTATAACGTATAACGTATAACGTATAAACGTATAACGTATAAGGTATAACGTATAACGTATAACGTATAACGTATAACGTATAACGTATAACGTATAACGTATAACGTATAACGTATAACGTATAACGTATAACGTATAACGTATAACGTATAACGTATAACGTATAACGTATAACGTATGACGTATAACGTAGAACGTATATTGTAAAACGTATAACGTATAACGTATAACGTATAACGTATAACGTATAACGTATAACGTATAACGTGTAACGTATAACGTATAACGTATAACGTATAACGTATAAAGTATAACCTATATCGTATAACGTATAACGTATAACGTATAACGTATAACGTAGAACGTAGAACGTATAACCTATAACGGATATCGTAAAACGTATAACGTATAACCTATAACGTATAACGTATAACGTATAACGTATAACGTATAACGTATAACGTATAACGAATAACGTATAACGTAAAACGTATGACGTATAACGTATAACGTATAACCTATGATGTATAACGTATAACGTATAACGTATAACGTATAACGTATAACGTATAACCTATAACGTATAACGTGTAACGAAGAACATATAACGAATAACGTAAAACGTATAACGCATAACATGTAACGTATAACGTATCACGTATAACGTATAACGTATAACGTATAACGTATAACGAATAACGTATAACGAATAACGTAAAACGTATAACGCATAACGTATAACGTATAACGTATAACGTATAACGTATAACGTATACCGTATAACGTACAACGTATAACGTATAACGTATAACGTATAACGTATAACGTATAACGTATAACGTATAACGTATAACGTACAACGTATAACGTATAACGTATAACGTATAACGTATACCGTATAACGTATAACGTATAACGTATAACGTATAACGTATAACGTATAACGTATAACGTATAACGTATAACGTACAACGTATAACGTATAACGTATAACGTATAACGTATAACGTATAACGTATAACGTATAACGTATAACGTATAACGTATAACGTATAACGTATAACGTATAACGAATAACGTATAACGTAAAACGTATGACGTATAACGTATAACGTATAACCTATGATGTATAACGTATAACGTATAACGTATAACGTATAACGTATAACGTATAACCTATAACGTATAACGTGTAACGAAGAACGTATAACGAATAACGTAAAACGTATAACGCATAACATGTAACGTATAACGTATCACGTATAACGTATAACGTATAACGTATAACGTATAACGTATAACGAATAACGTATAACGAATAACGTAAAACGTATAACGCATAACGTATAACGTATAACGTATAACGTATAACGTATAACGTATACCGTATAACGTACAACGTATAACGTATAACGTATAACGTATAACGTATAACGTATAACGTATAACGTATAACGTATAACGTACAACGTATAACGTATAACGTATAACGTATAACGTATACCGTATAACGTATAACGTATAACGTATAACGTATAACGTATAACGTATAACGTATAACGTATAACGTACAACGTATAACGTATAACGTATAACGTATAACGTATAACGTATACCGTATAACGTACAACGTATAACGTATAACGTATAACGTATAACGTATAACGTATAACGTATAACGTATAACGTATAACGTACAACGTATAACGTATAACGTATAACGTATAACGTATAACGTATAACGTATAACGTACAACGTATAACGTATAACGTATAACGTATAACGTATAACGTATAACGTATAACGTATAACGTATAACGTATAACGTATACCGTATAACGTATAACGTATAACGTATAACGTATAACGTATAACGTATATCGTAAAACGTATAACGTATGACGTATAAAGAATAACGTATAACGTATAACGTATAAAGAGTAACGTATAACGTATAACGTATAACGTATAACGAATAACGTAAAACGTATAACGTATAACGCATAACGTATAACGTATAACGTGTAACGAAGAACGTATAAAGAATAACGTATAACGTATATCGTATAACGTAGAACGTATAACGTATAACGTATATCGTAAAACGTATAACGTATAACGTATAACGTATACCGTATATCGTATAACGTATAACGTATAACGTATAACGTATAACGTACAACGTATAACGTATAACGTGTAACGAAGAACGTATAACGAATAACGTATAGCGTATATCGTATAACGTAGAACGTATAACGTATAACGTATAACGTACAACGTATAACGTATAACGTATAACGTATAACGTATAACGTATAACGTATAACGTATAACGTATAACGTATAACGTATACCGTATAACGTATAACGTATAACGTATAACGTATAACGTATAACGTATATCGTAAAACGTATAACGTATGACGTATAAAGAATAACGTATAACGTATAACGTATAAAGAGTAACGTATAACGTATAACGTATAACGAATAACGTAAAACGTATAACGTATAACGCATAACGTATAACGTATAACGTGTAACGAAGAACGTATAACGAATAACGTATAACGTATATCGTATAACGTAGAACGTATAACGTATAACGTATATCGTAAAACGTATAACGTATAACGTATAACGTATAACGTATAACGTATAACGTATAACGTATAACGTATAACGTATAACGTATAACGTATAACGTATAACGTATAACGAATAACGTAAAACGTATGACGCATTACATATTACGTATAACGTAGAACGTATAACGTATAACGTATATCGTAAAACGTATAACGTATAACGTATAACGTATAACGTATAACGTATAACGTATAACGTATAACGTATAACGTATAACGTATACCGTATAACGTATAACGTATAACGTATAACGAATAACGTAAAACGTATAACGCATAACGTATAACGTATAACGTGTAACGAAGAACGTATAACGAATAACGTATAACGTATATCGTATAACGTAGAACGTATAACGTATAACGTAGAACGTATAACGTATAACGTATAACGTATAACGTATAACGTATAACGTATAACGTATAACGTATAAGGTATAACGTATAACGTATAACGTATAACGTATAACGTATAACGTATAACGTATAACGTATAACGTATAACGTATAACGTATAACGTATAACGTATAACGTATAACGTATAACGTATAACGTATAACGTATAACGTATAACGTATAACGTATGACGTATAACGTAGAACGTATATTGTAAAACGTATAACGTATAACGTATAACGTATAACGTATAACGTATAACGTATAACGTATAACGTATAACGTATAACGTATAACGTATAACGTATAACGTATAACGTGTAACGTATAACGTATAACGTATAACGTATAACGTATAAAGTATAACCTATATCGTATAACGTATAACGTATAACGTATAACGTATAACGTAGAACGTAGAACGTATAACCTATAACGGATATCGTAAAACGTATAACGTATAACCTATAACGTATAACGCATAACGTATAACGTATAACGTATAACGTATAACGTATAACGAATAACGTATAACGTAAAACGTATGACGTATAACGTATAACGTATAACCTATGATGTATAACGTATAACGTATAACGTATAACGTATAACGTATAACGTATAACCTATAACGTATAACGTGTAACGAAGAACGTATAACGAATAACGTAAAACGTATAACGCATAACATGTAACGTATAACGTATCACGTATAACGTATAACGTATAACGTATAACGTATAACGAATAACGTATAAAGAATAACGTAAAACGTATAACGCATAACGTATAACGTATAACGTATAACGTATAACGTATAACGTATACCGTATAACGTACAACGTATAACGTATAACGTATAACGTATAACGTATAACGTATAACGTATAACGTATAACGTATAACGTACAACGTATAACGTATAACGTATAACGTATAACGTATACCGTATAACGTATAACGTATAACGTATAACGTATAACGTATAACGTATAACGTATAACGTATAACGTATAACGTACAACGTATAACGTATAACGTATAACGTATAACGTATAACGTATAACGTATAACGTATAACGTATAACGTATAACGTATAACGTATAACGTATAACGTATAACGAATAACGTATAACGTAAAACGTATGACGTATAACGTATAACGTATAACCTATGATGTATAACGTATAACGTATAACGTATAACGTATAACGTATAACGTATAACCTATAACGTATAACGTGTAACGAAGAACGTATAACGAATAACGTAAAACGTATAACGCATAACATGTAACGTATAACGTATCACGTATAACGTATAACGTATAACGTATAACGTATAACGAATAACGTATAACGAATAACGTAAAACGTATAACGCATAACGTATAACGTATAACGTATAACGTATAACGTATAACGTATACCGTATAACGTACAACGTATAACGTATAACGTATAACGTATAACGTATAACGTATAACGTATAACGTATAACGTATAACGTACAACGTATAACGTATAACGTATAACGTATAACGTATACCGTATAACGTATAACGTATAACGTATAACGTATAACGTATAACGTATAACGTATAACGTATAACGTACAACGTATAACGTATAACGTATAACGTATAACGTATAACGTATACCGTATAACGTACAACGTATAACGTATAACGTATAACGTATAACGTATAACGTATAACGTATAACGTATAACGTATAACGTACAACGTATAACGTATAACGTATAACGTATAACGTATAACGTATAACGTATAACGTACAACGTATAACGTATAACGTATAACGTATAACGTATAACGTATAACGTATAACGTATAACGTATAACGTATAACGTATACCGTATAACGTATAACGTATAACGTATAACGTATAACGTATAACGTATATCGTAAAACGTATAACGTATGACGTATAAAGAATAACGTATAACGTATAACGTATAAAGAGTAACGTATAACGTATAACGTATAACGAATAACGTAAAACGTATAACGTATAACGCATAACGTATAACGTATAACGTGTAACGAAGAACGTATAACGAATAACGTATAACGTATATCGTATAACGTAGAACGTATAACGTATAACGTATATCGTAAAACGTATAACGTATAACGTATAACGTATACCGTATATCGTATAACGTATAACGTATAACGTATAACGTATAACGTATAACGTATAACGTATAACGTATACCGTATAACGTATAACGTATAACGTATAACGTAAATCGTAAAACGTATAACGTATGACGTATAAAGAATAACGTATAACGTATAACGTATAAAGAATAACGTATAACGTATAACGCGTAACGAATAACGTAAAACGTATAACGCGTAACGTATAACGTATAACGTGTAACGAAGGACGTATAACGAATAACGTATAACGTATATCGTATAACGTAGAACGTATAACGTATAACGTATAACGTATAACGTATAACGTATAACGTATAACGTATAACGTATAACGTATAACGTATAACGTATAACGTATAACGTATAACGTATAACGTATAACGTATAACGTATAACGAATAACGTAAAACGTATGACGCATTACATATTACGTATAACGTAGAACGTATAACGTATAACGTATATCGTAAAACGTATAACGTATAACGTATAACGTATAACGTATAACGTATAACGTATAACGTATAACGTATAACGTATACCGTATAACGTATAACGTATAACGTATAACGAATAACGTAAAACGTATAACGCATAACGTATAACGTATAACGTGTAACGAAGAACGTATAACGAATAACGTATAACGTATATCGTATAACGTAGAACGTATAACGTATAACGTATAACGTATAACGTATAACGTATAACGTATAACGTATAACGTATAACGTATAACGTATAACGTATAACGTATAACGTATAACGTATAACGTATAACGTATAACGTATAACGTATAACGTATAACGTATAACGTATAACGTATAACGTATAACGTATAACGTATAACGTATAACGTATAACGTATAACGTATTACGTATAACGTATAACGTATAACGTATAACGTATAACGTATAACGTATAACGTATGACGTATAACGTAGAACGTAGAACGTATAACGAATAACGTATATCGTAAAACGTATAACGTATAACGTATGACGTATAACGTATAACGTATAACGTATAACGTATAACGTATAACGTATAACGTATAACGTATAACGTATGACGTATAACGTAGAACGTATATTGTAAAACGTATAACGTATAACGTATAACGTATAACGTATAACGTATAACGTATAACGTATAACGTATAACGTATAACGTGTAACGTATAACGTATAACGTATAACGTATAACGTATAACGTATAACCTATAACGTATAACGTATAACGTATAACGTATAACGTATAACGTAGAACGTAGAACGTATAACCTATAACGGATATCGTAAAACGTATAACGTATAACGTATAACGTATAACGTATAACGTATAACGTATAACGTATAACGTATAACGTATAACGTATAACGTATGACGTATAACGTAGAACGTAGAACGTATAACGAATAACGTATATCGTAAAACGTATAACGTATAACGTATAACGTATAACGTATAACGTATAACGTATAACGTATAACGTATAACGTATAACGTATAACGTATGACGTATAACGTAGAACGTATATTGTAAAACGTATAACGTATAACGTATAACGTATAACATATAACGTATAACGTATAACGTATAACGTATAACGTATAACGAGTAACGTATAACGTATAACGTATAACGTATAACGTATAACGTATAACGTATGACCTATAACGTATAACGTATAACGTATAACGTATAACGTATAACGTAGAACGTAGAACGTATAACCTATAACGGATATCGTAAAACGTATAACGTATAACGTATAACGTATAACGTATAACGTATAACGTATAACGTATAACGTATAACGTATAACGTATAACGAATAACGTATAACGTAAAACGTATGACGTATAACGTATAACGTATAACCTATGATGTATAACGTATAACGTATAACGTATAACGTATAACGTATAACGTATAACCTATAACGTATAACGTGTAACGAAGAACGTATAACGAATAACGTAAAACGTATAACGCATAACATGTAACGTATAACGTATCACGTATAACGTATAACGTATAACGTATAACGTATAACGTATAACGAATAACGTATAACGAATAACGTAAAACGTATAACGCATAACGTATAACGTATAACGTATAACGTATAACGTATAACGTATACCGTATAACGTATAACGTATAACGTATAACGTATATCGTAAAACGTATAACGTATGACGTATAAAGAATAACGTATAACGTATAACGTATAAAGAATAACGTATAACGTATAACGTATAACGAATAACGTAAAACGTATAACGTATAACGCATAACGTATAACGTATAACGTGTAACGAAGAACGTATAACGAATAACGTATAACGTATATCGTATAACGTAGAACGTATAACGTATAACGTATATCGTAAAACGTATAACGTATAACGTATAACGTATAACGTATAACGTATAACGTATAACGTATAACGTATAACGTATAACGTATACCGTATAACGTATAACGTATAACGTATAACGTAAATCGTAAAACGTATAACGTATGACGTATAAAGAATAACGTATAACGTATAACGTATAAAGAATAACGTATAACGTATAACGCGTAACGAAAAACGTAAAACGTATAACGCATTACGTATAACGTATAACGTGTAACGAAGAACGTATAACGAATAACGTATAACGTATATCGTATAACGTAGAACGTATAACGTATAACGTATAACGTATAACGTATAACGTATAACGTATAATGTATAACGTATAACGTACAACGTATAACGTATAACGTATAACGTATAACGTATAACGTATAACGTATAACGTACAACGTATAACGTATAACGTATAACGTATAACGTATAACGTATAACGTATAACGTATAACGTATAACGTATAACGTATAACGTATAACGTATAACGTATACCGTATAACGTATAACGTATAACGTATAACGTATAACGTATAACGTATAACGTATAACGTATACCGTATAACGTATAACGTATAACGTATATCGTATAACGTATAACGTATAACGTATAACGTATAACGTATAACGTATAACGTATAACGTATAACGTATAACGTATAACGTATAACGTATAACGTATAACGTATAACGTATAACGTATAACGTATAACGTATACCGTATAACGTATAACGTATAACGTATAACGTATAACGTATAACGTATAACGTGTAACGTATAACGTATAACGTATACCGTATAACGTATAACGTATAACGTATAACGTATAGCGTATAACGTATAACGTATAACGTATACCGTATAACGTATAACGTATAACGTATAACGTATAACGTATAACGTATAACGTATAACGTCTAACGTATAACGTATAACGTATAACGTATAACGTATAACGTATAACGTATAACGTATAACGTATAACGTATAACGTATAACGTATTACGTATAACGTATAACGTATAACGTATAACGTATAACGTATAACGAATAACGTATAACGTAAAACGTATAACGAATAACGTATAACGTATATCGTATAACGTAGAACGTATAACGTATAACGTATAACGCATAGCGTATAACGTATAACGTATAACGTATAACGTATAACGTATAACGTATAACGTATAACGTATAACGTATAACGTATAACGTATAACGTATAACGTATAACGTATAACGTATAACGTATAACGTATAACGTATAACGTATAACGTATAACGTATAACGTATAGCGTATAACGTATAACGTATTACGTATAACGTATAACGTATAACGTATAACGTATAAAGAATAACGTATACCGTATAACGTATAACGTATAACGTATAACGTATAACGTATAACGTATAACGTATAACGTATAACGTATAACGTATAACGTAAAACGTATAACGTATAACGTGTAACGAAGAACGTATAACGAATAACGTAAAACGTATGACGCTTTACATATAGCGTATAACGTATAACGTGAAACGTATAACGTATAACGTATAGCGAATAACGTAAAACGTATAACGCATAACGTATAACGTATAACATTTAACGAAGAACGTATAACGAATAACGTATAACGTATATCGTATAACGTATAAAGTAGAACGTATAACGTATGACGTATAACGTATAACGTATAACGTATAACGTATAACGTATAACGTATAACGTATAACGTATAACGTATAACGTAAAACGTACAACGTATAACGTATAGCGAATAACGTAAAACGTATAACGCATAACGAATAACGTATAACGTATAACCTATGACGTATAGCGTATAACGTATAACATATAACGTATATCGTATAACGTATAACGTATAACGTATAACGTATAACGAATAACGTATAACGTATATCGTATAACGTATAAAGTAGAACGTATAACGTATAACGTATAACGTATAACGTATAACGTATCACGAATAACGGAAAACGTATAACGCATAACGTATAACGTATAACGTGTAACGAAGAACGTATAACGAATAACGTATAACGTATAACGTATAACGTATAACGTATAACGTATAACGTATAACGTATAACGTATAACGTATAACGTATAACGTATAACGTATAACGTATAACGTAAAACGTACAACGTATAACGTATAGCGAATAACGTAAAACGTATAACGCATAACGAATAACGTATAACGTATAACCTATGACGTATAGCGTATAACGTATAACATATAACGTATATCGTATAACGTATAACGTATAACGTATAACGTATAACGTATAACGTATAACGTATAACGTATAACGTATAACGTATAACGTATACCGTATAACGTATAACGTATAACGTATAACGTATAACGTATAACGTATAACGTGTAACGTATAACGTATAACGTATACCGTATAACGTATAACGTATAACGTATAACGTATAGCGTATAACGTATAACGTATAACGTATACCGTATAACGTATAACGTATAACGTATAACGTATAACGTATAACGTATAACGTATAACGTCTAACGTATAACGTATAACGTATAACGTATAACGTATAACGTGTAACGTATAACGTATAACGTATAACGTATAACGTGAAACGTATAACGTATAACGTATAGCGAATAACGTAAAACGTATAACGCATAACGTATAACGTATAACATTTAACGAAGAACGTATAACGAATAACGTATAACGTATATCGTATAACGTATAAAGTAGAACGTATAACGTATGACGTATAACGTATAACGTATAACGTATAACGTATAACGTATAACGTATAACGTATAACGTATAACGCATAACGAATAACGTATAACGTATAACCTATGACGTATAGCGTATAACTTATAACGTATAACGTATAACGTATGACGTATAACGTAGAACGTAGAACGTATAACGTATAACGTATATCGTAAAACGTATAACGTATAACGTTTAACGTATAACGTATAACGCATAACGAATAACGTATAACGTATTACCTATGACGTATAGCGTATAACGTATAACATATAACGTATATCGTATAACGTATAACGTATAACGTATAACGTATAACGTATAACGTATAACGTATAACGTAAAACGTATAACGTATGACGTATAAAGAATAACGTATAACGTATAACGCGTAACGAAAAACGTAAAACGTATAACGCATTACGTATAACGTATAACGTGTAACGAAGAACGTATAACGAATAACGTATAACGTATATCGTATAACGTAGAACGTATAACGTATAACGTATAACGTATAACGTATAACGTATAACGTATAACGTACAACGTATAACGTATAACGTATAACGTATAACGTATACCGTATAACGTATAACGTATACCGTGTAACGTATAACGTAAAACGTATAACGTATAACGTGTAACGAAGAACGTATAACGTATAACGTATAACGTATAACGTATAAGGAATAACGTAAAACGTATAACGCATAACGTATAACGTATAACGTGTAACGAGGAACGTATAACGAATAACGTATAACGTATATCGTATAACGTATAACGTATAACGTATAACGTCAAACGTATAACTTATAACGTATAACGTATAACGTATGACGTATAATGTAGAACGTAGAACGTATAACGTATAACGTATATCGTAAAACGTATAACGTATAACGTTTAACGTATAACGTATAACGTATAACGTATAACGTATAACGTATAACGTATAACGTATAACGTATAACGTATAACGTATAACGTATAACGTATAACGTATAACGTATAACGTATACCGTATAACGTATAACGTATAACGTGTAACGAAGAACGTATAACGAATAACGTAAAGCGTATTACGTATTACATATTTCGTATAACGTATAACGTGTATCGTATAACTTATGACGTATAACTTATAACGTATGACGTATATCGTATAACTTGTAACGAAAAACGTATAACGAATAACGTAAAACGTATGACGCATTACATATTACGTATAACGTATAACGTATAACGTATAACGTATAACGTATAACGAATAACGTATAACGAATAACGTAAAACGTATAACGCATAACGTATAACGTATAACGTGTAACGAGGAACGTATAACGAATAACGTATAACGTATATCGTATAACGTATAACGTATAACGTATAACGTCAAACGTATAACTTATAACGTATAACGTATAACGTATGACGTATAACGTAGAACGTAGAACGTATAACGTATAACGTATATCGTAAAACGTATAACGTATAACGTTTAACGTATAACGTATAACGCATAACGAATAACGTATAACGTATAACCTATGACGTATAGCGTATAACGTATAACATATAACGTATATCGTATAACGTATAACGTATAACGTATAACGTATAACGTATAACGTATAACGTAAAACGTATAACGTATGACGTATAAAGAATAACGTATAACGTATAACGCGTAACGATAAACGTAAAACGTATAACGCATTACGTATAACGTATAACGTGTAACGAAGAACGTATAACGAATAACGTATAACGTATATCGTATAACGTAGAACGTATAACGTATAACGTATAACGTATAACGTATAACGTATAACGTATAACGTACAACGTATAACGTATAACGTATAACGTATAACGTATACCGTATAACGTATAACGTATACCGTATAACGTATAACGTAAAACGTATAACGTATAACGTGTAACGAAGAACGTATAACGTATAACGTATAACGTATAACGTATAAGGAATAACGTAAAACGTATAACGCATAACGTATAACGTATAACGTGTAACGAGGAACGTATAACGAATAACGTATAACGTATATCGTATAACGTATAACGTATAACGTATAACGTTAAACGTATAACTTATAACGTATAACGTATAACGTATGACGTATAATGTAGAACGTAGAACGTATAACGTATAACGTATATCGTAAAACGTATAACGTATAACGTTTAACGTATAACGTATAACGTATAACGTAAAACGTATAACGTATGACGTATAAAGAATAACGTATAACGTATAACGCGTAACGATAAACGTAAAACGTATAACGCATTACGTATAACGTATAACGTGTAACGAAGAACGTATAACGAATAACGTATAACGTATATCGTATATCGTAGAACGTATAACGTATAACGTATAACGTATAACATATAACGTATAACGTATAACGTACAACGTATAACGTATAACGTATAACGTATAACGTATACCGTATAACGTATAACGTATACCGTATAACGTATAACGTAAAACGTATAACGTATAACGTGTAACGAAGAACGTATAACGTATAACGTATAACGTATAACGTATAAGGAATAACGTAAAACGTATAACGCATAACGTATAACGTATAACGTGTAACGAGGAACGTATAACGAATAACGTATAACGTATATCGTATAACGTATAACGTATAACGTATAACGTCAAACGTATAACTTATAACGTATAACGTATAACGTATGACGTATAACGTAGAACGTAGTACGTATAACGTATAACGTATATCGTAAAACGTATAACGTATAACGTTTAACGTATAACGTATAACGTATAACGTATAACGTATAACGTATAACGTATAACGTATAACGTATAACGTATAACGTATAACGTATAACGTATAACGTATACCGTATAACGTATAACGTATAACGTATAACGTATAACGTATAACGTATAACGTATAACGTATAACGTATAACGTATAACGTATAACGTATAACGTATAACGTATAACGTATAACGTATAACGTATAACGTATAACGTATAACGTATAACGTCAAACGTATAACTTATAACGTATAACGTATAACGTATGACGTATAACGTAGAACGTAGAACGTATAACGTATAACGTATATCGTAAAACGTATAACGCATAACGTATAACGTATAACGTGTAACGAGGAACGTATAACGAATAACGTATAACGTATATCGTATAACGTATAACGTATAACGTGTAACGAGGAACGTATAACGAATAACGTATAACGTATATCGTATAACGTATAACGTATAACGTATAACGTCAAACGTATAACTTATAACGTATAACGTATAACGTATGACGTATAACGTAGAACGTAGAACGTATAACGTATAACGTATATCGTAAAACGTATAACGTATAACGTTTAACGTATAACGTATAACGCATAACGAATAACGTATAACGTATAACCTATGACGTATAGCGTATAACGTATAACATATAACGTATATCGTATAACGTATAACGTATAACGTATAACGTATAACGTATAACGTATACCGTATAACGTATAACGTAAAACGTATAACGTATAACGTGTAACGAAGAACGTATAACGTATAACGTATAACGTATAACGTATAAGGAATAACGTAAAACGTATAACGCATAACGTATAACGTATAACGTGTAACGAGGAACGTATAACGAATAACGTATAACGTATATCGTATAACGTATAACGTATAACGTATAACGTTAAACGTATAACTTATAACGTATAACGTATAACGTATGACGTATAATGTAGAACGTAGAACGTATAACGTATAACGTATATCGTAAAACGTATAACGTATAACGTTTAACGTATAACGTATAACGTATAACGTAAAACGTATAACGTATGACGTATAAAGAATAACGTATAACGTATAACGCGTAACGATAAACGTAAAACGTATAACGCATTACGTATAACGTATAACGTGTAACGAAGAACGTATAACGAATAACGTATAACGTATATCGTATATCGTAGAACGTATAACGTATAACGTATAACGTATAACATATAACGTATAACGTATAACGTACAACGTATAACGTATAACGTATAACGTATAACGTATACCGTATAACGTATAACGTATACCGTATAACGTATAACGTAAAACGTATAACGTATAACGTGTAACGAAGAACGTATAACGTATAACGTATAACGTATAACGTATAAGGAATAACGTAAAACGTATAACGCATAACGTATAACGTATAACGTGTAACGAGGAACGTATAACGAATAACGTATAACGTATATCGTATAACGTATAACGTATAACGTATAACGTCAAACGTATAACTTATAACGTATAACGTATAACGTATGACGTATAACGTAGAACGTAGTACGTATAACGTATAACGTATATCGTAAAACGTATAACGTATAACGTTTAACGTATAACGTATAACGTATAACGTATAACGTATAACGTATAACGTATAACGTATAACGTATAACGTATAACGTATAACGTATAACGTATAACGTATACCGTATAACGTATAACGTATAACGTATAACGTATAACGTATAACGTATAACGTATAACGTATAACGTATAACGTATAACGTATAACGTATAACGTATAACGTATAACGTATAACGTATAACGTATAACGTATAACGTATAACGTATAACGTCAAACGTATAACTTATAACGTATAACGTATAACGTATGACGTATAACGTAGAACGTAGAACGTATAACGTATAACGTATATCGTAAAACGTATAACGCATAACGTATAACGTATAACGTGTAACGAGGAACGTATAACGAATAACGTATAACGTATATCGTATAACGTATAACGTATAACGTGTAACGAGGAACGTATAACGAATAACGTATAACGTATATCGTATAACGTATAACGTATAACGTATAACGTCAAACGTATAACTTATAACGTATAACGTATAACGTATGACGTATAACGTAGAACGTAGAACGTATAACGTATAACGTATATCGTAAAACGTATAACGTATAACGTTTAACGTATAACGTATAACGCATAACGAATAACGTATAACGTATAACCTATGACGTATAGCGTATAACGTATAACATATAACGTATATCGTATAACGTATAACGTATAACGTATAACGTATAACGTATAACGTATAACGTAAAACGTATAACTTATGACGTATAAAGAATAACGTATAACGTATAACGCGTAACGATAAACGTAAAACGTATAACGCATTACGTATAACGTATAACGTGTAACGAAGAACGTATAACGAATAACGTATAACGTATATCGTATAACGTAGAACGTATAACGTATAACGTATAACGTATAACGTATAACGTATAACGTATAACGTACAACGTATAACGTATAACGTATAACGTATAACGTATACCGTATAACGTATAACGTATACCGTATAACGTATAACGTAAAACGTACAACGTATAACGTGTAACGAAGAACGTATAACGTATAACGTATAACGTATAACGTATAAGGAATAACGTAAAACGTATAACGCATAACGTATAACGTATAACGTGTAACGAGGAACGTATAACGAATAACGTATAACGTATATCGTATAACGTATAACGTATAACGTATAACGTCAAACGTATAACTTATAACGTATAACGTATAACGTATGACGTATAACGTAGAACGTAGAACGTATAACGTATAACGTATATCGTAAAACGTATAACGTATAACGTTTAACGTATAACGTATAACGTATAACGTATAACGTATAACGTATAACGTATAACGTATAACGTATAACGTATAACGTATAACGTATAACGTATAACGTATACCGTATAACGTATAACGTATAACGTATAACGTATAACGTATAACGTATAACGTATAACGTATAACGTATAACGTATAACGTATAACGTATAACGTATAACGTATAACGTATAACGTATAACGTATAACGTATAACGTATAACGTATAACGTATAACGTATAACGTATAACGTATAACGTATAACGTATAACGTATAACGTATAGCGTATAACGTGTAACGTATTACGTATAACGTATAACGTATAACGTATAACGTATAAAGAATAACGTATACCGTATAACGTATAACGTATAACGTATAACGTATAACGTATAACGTATAACGTATAACGTATAACGTATAACGTATAACGTAAAACGTATAACGTATAACGTGTAACGAAGAACGTATAACGAATAACGTAAAACGTATGACGCTTTACATATAGCGTATAACGTATAACGTAAAACGTATAACGTATAACGTATAGCGAATAACGTAAAACGTATAACGCATAACGTATAACGTATAACATTTAACGAAGAACGTATAACGAATAACGTATAACGTATATCGTATAACGTATAAAGTAGAACGTATAACGTATGACGTATAACGTATAACATATAACGTATAACGTATAACGTATAACGTATAACGTATAACGTATAACGTATAACGTATAACGTAAAACGTATAACGTATAACGTATAGCGAATAACGTAAAACGTATAACGCATAACGTATAACGTATAACATTTAACGAAGAACGTATAACGAATAACGTATAACGTATATCGTATAACGTATAAAGTAGAACGTATAACGTATAACGTATAACGTATAACGTATAACGTATCACGAATAACGTAAAACGTATAACGCATAACGTATAACGTATAACGTGTAACGAAGAACGTATAACGAATAACGTAAAGCGTATTACGTATTACATATTTCGTATAACGTATAACGTGTATCGTATAACTTATGACGTATAACTTATAACGTATGACGTATATCGTATAACTTGTAACGAAAAACGTATAACGAATAACGTAAAACGTATGACGCATTACATATTACGCATAACGTATAACGTATAACGTATAACGTATAACGTATAACGTATAACGAATAACGTATAACGAATAACGTAAAACGTATAACGCATAACGTATAACGTATAACGTGTAACGAGGAACGTATAACGAATAACGTATAACGTATATCGTATAACGTATAACGTATAACGTATAACGTCAAACGTATAACTTATAACGTATAACGTATAACGTATGACGTATAACGTAGAACGTAGAACGTATAACGTATAACGTATATCGTAAAACGTATAACGTATAACGTTTAACGTATAACGTATAACGCATAACGAATAACGTATAACGTATTACCTATGACGTATAGCGTATAACGTATAACATATAACGTATATCGTATAACGTATAACGTATAACGTATAACGTATAACGTATAACGTATAACGTATAACGTAAAACGTATAACGTATGACGTATAAAGAATAACGTATAACGTATAACGCGTAACGAAAAACGTAAAACGTATAACGCATTACGTATAACGTATAACGTGTAACGAAGAACGTATAACGAATAACGTATAACGTATATCGTATAACGTAGAACGTATAACGTATAACGTATAACGTATAACGTATAACGTATAACGTATAACGTATAACGTACAACGTATAACGTATAACGTATAACGTATAACGTATACCGTATAACGTATAACGTATACCGTGTAACGTATAACGTAAAACGTATAACGTATAACGTGTAACGAAGAACGTATAACGTATAACGTATAACGTATAACGTATAAGGAATAACGTAAAACGTATAACGCATAACGTATAACGTATAACGTGTAACGAGGAACGTATAACGAATAACGTATAACGTATATCGTATAACGTATAACGTATAACGTATAACGTCAAACGTATAACTTATAACGTATAACGTATAACGTATGACGTATAATGTAGAACGTAGAACGTATAACGTATAACGTATATCGTAAAACGTATAACGTATAACGTTTAACGTATAACGTATAACGTATAACGTATAACGTATAACGTATAACGTATAACGTATAACGTATAACGTATACCGTATAACGTATAACGTATAACGTATAACGTATAACGTATACCGTATAACGTATAACGTATAACGTGTAACGAAGAACGTATAACGAATAACGTAAAGCGTATTACGTATTACATATTTCGTATAACGTATAACGTGTATCGTATAACTTATGACGTATAACTTATAACGTATGACGTATATCGTATAACTTGTAACGAGAAACGTATAACGAATAACGTAAAACGTATGACGCATTACATATTACGTATAACGTATAACGTATAACGTATAACGTATAACGTATAACGAATAACGTATAACGAATAACGTAAAACGTATAACGCATAACGTATAACGTATAACGTGTAACGAGGAACGTATAACGAATAACGTATAACGTATATCGTATAACGTATAACGTATAACGTATAACGTATAACGTCAAACGTATAACTTATAACGTATAACGTATAACGTATGACGTATAACGTAGAACGTAGAACGTATAACGTATAACGTATATCGTAAAACGTATAACGTATAACGTTTAACGTATAACGTATAACGCATAACGAATAACGTATAACGTATAACCTATGACGTATAGCGTATAACGTATAACATATAACGTATATCGTATAACGTATAACGTATAACGTATAACGTATAACGTATAACGTATAACGTAAAACGTATAACGTATGACGTATAAAGAATAACGTATAACGTATAA
The DNA here is from genome assembly GCF_051014685.1 of Ptiloglossa arizonensis. NCBI lineage: Eukaryota > Metazoa > Arthropoda > Insecta > Hymenoptera > Colletidae > Ptiloglossa > Ptiloglossa arizonensis. The sequence goes on along the minus strand of NW_027478598.1, from coordinate 143,905 downwards.
CGCGTAACGATAAACGTAAAACGTATAACGCATTACGTATAACGTATAACGTGTAACGAAGAACGTATAACGAATAACGTATAACGTATATCGTATAACGTAGAACGTATAACGTATAACGTATAACGTATAACGTATAACGTATAACGTATAACGTACAACGTATAACGTATAACGTATAACGTATAACGTATACCGTATAACGTATAACGTATACCGTATAACGTATAACGTAAAACGTATAACGTATAACGTGTAACGAAGAACGTATAACGTATAACGTATAACGTATAACGTATAAGGAATAACGTAAAACGTATAACGCATAACGTATAACGTATAACGTGTAACGAGGAACGTATAACGAATAACGTATAACGTATATCGTATAACGTATAACGTATAACGTATAACGTTAAACGTATAACTTATAACGTATAACGTATAACGTATGACGTATAACGTAGAACGTAGAACGTATAACGTATAACGTATATCGTAAAACGTATAACGTATAACGTTTAACGTATAACGTATAACGTATAACGTATAACGTATAACGTATAACGTATAACGTATAACGTATAACGTATAACGTATAACGTATAACGTATAACGTATACCGTATAACGTATAACGTATAACGTATAACGTATAACGTATAACGTATAACGTATAACGTATAACGTATAACGTATAACGTATAACGTATAACGTATAACGTATAACGTATAACGTATAACGTATAAAGTAGAACGTATAACGTATGACGTATAACGTATAACGTATAACGTAAAACGTATGACGCATAACGTATATCGTATACCGTATTACGTATAACGTATAACGTATAACGTATAACGTATAACGCATAACGAATAACGTATAACGTATAACCTATGACGTATAGCGTATACCGTATAACATATAACGTATATCGTATAACGTATAACGTAAAACGTATAACGTATAACGTATAACGTATAACGTATAACGTATAACGTATAACGTATAACGTACAACGTATAACGTATAACGTATAACGTATAACGTATAAAGAATAACGTATAACGTATAACGTATAACGTATAACGTATAAGGTATAACGTATAACGTATAACGTATCACGAATAACGTAAAACGTATAACGCATAACGTATAACGTATAACGTGTAACGAAGAACGTATAACGAATAACGTAAAGCGTATTACGTATTACATATTTCGTATAACGTATAACGTGTATCGTATAACTTATGACGTATAACTTATAACGTATGACGTATATCGTATAACTTGTAACGAAAAACGTATAACGAATAACGTAAAACGTATGACGCATTACATATTACGTATAACGTATAACGTATAACGTATAACGTATAACGTATAACGAATAACGTATAACGAATAACGTAAAACGTATAACGCATAACGTATAACGTATAACGTGTAACGAGGAACGTATAACGAATAACGTATAACGTATATCGTATAACGTATAACGTATAACGTATAACGTATAACGTCAACGTATAACTTATAACGTATAACTTATAACGTATGACGTATAACGTAGAACGTAGAACGTATAACGTATAACGTATATCGTAAAACGTATAACGTATAACGTTTAACGTATAACGTATAACGTATAACGTATAACGTATAACGTATAACGTATAACGTATAATGTATAACGTATAACGTATAACGTATAACGTATAACGTATAACGTATAACGTATAACGTATAACGTATACCGTATAACGTATAACGTATAACGTATAACGTATATCGTAAAACGTATAACGTATAACGTATAACGTATAACGTATAACGTATAACGTATAACGTATAACGTATAACGTATAACGTATAACGTATAACGTATAAAGTAGAACGTATAACGTATGACGTATAACGTATAACGTATAACGTAAAACGTATAACGCATAACGTATATCGTATACCGTATAACGTATAACGTATAACGTATAACGTATAACGTATAACGCATAACGAATAACGTATAACGTATAACCTATGACGTATAGCGTATAACGTATAACGTATAACGTATAACGTATATCGTATAACGTATAACGTATAACGTATAACGTATAACGTAAAACGTATAACGTAAAACGTATAACGCACAACGTATAACGTATAACGTATAACGTATAACGTATACCGTATAACGTATAACGTATAACGTATAACGTATAACGTATAACGTATAACGTATAACGTATAACGTATAACGTATAACGTATAACGTATAACGTATAACGTATAACGTATAACGTATAACGTATACCGTAGAACGTATAACGTATAACGTATAACGTAAATCGTAAAACGTATAACGTAAAACGTATAACGTATAACGGATAACGTATAACGTATAACGAATAACGTATAGCGTATAACGTATAACGTATAACGTCTAACGTATAACGTATAACGTATAACGTATAACGTATAACGTATAACGTATAACGTATAACGTATAACGTATAACGTATAACGTATAACGTATAGCGTATAACGTATAACGTATAACGTATAACGAATAACGTAAAACGTATAACGCATAACGTATAACGTATAACGTGTAACGAGGAACGTATAACGAATAACGTATAACGTATATCGTATAACGTATAACGTATAACGTATAACGTATAACGTCAAACGTATAACTTATAACGTATAACGTATAACGTATGACGTATAACGTAGAACGTAGAACGTATAACGTATAACGTATATCGTAAAACGTATAACGTATAACGTATAACGTATAACGTATAACGTATACCGTATAACGTATAACGTATAACGTGTAACGAAGAACGTATAACGAATAACGTAAAGCGTATTACGTATTACATATTTCGTATAACGTATAACGTGTATCGTATAACTTATGACGTATAACTTATAACGTATGACGTATATCGTATAACTTGTAACGAGAAACGTATAACGAATAACGTAAAACGTATGACGCATTACATATTACGTATAACGTATAACGTATAACGTATAACGTATAACGTATAACGAATAACGTATAACGAATAACGTAAAACGTATAACGCATAACGTATAACGTATAACGTGTAACGAGGAACGTATAACGAATAACGTATAACGTATATCGTATAACGTATAACGTATAACGTATAACGTATAACGTCAAACGTATAACTTATAACGTATAACGTATAACGTATGACGTATAACGTAGAACGTAGAACGTATAACGTATAACGTATATCGTAAAACGTATAACGTATAACGTTTAACGTATAACGTATAACGCATAACGAATAACGTATAACGTATAACCTATGACGTATAGCGTATAACGTATAACATATAACGTATATCGTATAACGTATAACGTATAACGTATAACGTATAACGTATAACGTATAACGTAAAACGTATAACGTATGACGTATAAAGAATAACGTATAACGTATAACGCGTAACGATAAACGTAAAACGTATAACGCATTACGTATAACGTATAACGTGTAACGAAGAACGTATAACGAATAACGTATAACGTATATCGTATAACGTAGAACGTATAACGTATAACGTATAACGTATAACGTATAACGTATAACGTATAACGTACAACGTATAACGTATAACGTATAACGTATAACGTATACCGTATAACGTATAACGTATACCGTATAACGTATAACGTAAAACGTATAACGTATAACGTGTAACGAAGAACGTATAACGTATAACGTATAACGTATAACGTATAAGGAATAACGTAAAACGTATAACGCATAACGTATAACGTATAACGTGTAACGAGGAACGTATAACGAATAACGTATAACGTATATCGTATAACGTATAACGTATAACGTATAACGTTAAACGTATAACTTATAACGTATAACGTATAACGTATGACGTATAACGTAGAACGTAGAACGTATAACGTATAACGTATATCGTAAAACGTATAACGTATAACGTTTAACGTATAACGTATAACGTATAACGTATAACGTATAACGTATAACGTATAACGTATAACGTATAACGTATAACGTATAACGTATAACGTATAACGTATACCGTATAACGTATAACGTATAACGTATAACGTATAACGTATAACGTATAACGTATAACGTATAACGTATAACGTATAACGTATAACGTATAACGTATAACGTATAACGTATAACGTATAACGTATAAAGTAGAACGTATAACGTATGACGTATAACGTATAACGTATAACGTAAAACGTATGACGCATAACGTATATCGTATACCGTATTACGTATAACGTATAACGTATAACGTATAACGTATAACGCATAACGAATAACGTATAACGTATAACCTATGACGTATAGCGTATACCGTATAACATATAACGTATATCGTATAACGTATAACGTAAAACGTATAACGTATAACGTATAACGTATAACGTATAACGTATAACGTATAACGTATAACGTACAACGTATAACGTATAACGTATAACGTATAACGTATAAAGAATAACGTATAACGTATAACGTATAACGTATAACGTATAAGGTATAACGTATAACGTATAACGTATCACGAATAACGTAAAACGTATAACGCATAACGTATAACGTATAACGTGTAACGAAGAACGTATAACGAATAACGTAAAGCGTATTACGTATTACATATTTCGTATAACGTATAACGTGTATCGTATAACTTATGACGTATAACTTATAACGTATGACGTATATCGTATAACTTGTAACGAAAAACGTATAACGAATAACGTAAAACGTATGACGCATTACATATTACGTATAACGTATAACGTATAACGTATAACGTATAACGTATAACGAATAACGTATAACGAATAACGTAAAACGTATAACGCATAACGTATAACGTATAACGTGTAACGAGGAACGTATAACGAATAACGTATAACGTATATCGTATAACGTATAACGTATAACGTATAACGTATAACGTCAACGTATAACTTATAACGTATAACTTATAACGTATGACGTATAACGTAGAACGTAGAACGTATAACGTATAACGTATATCGTAAAACGTATAACGTATAACGTTTAACGTATAACGTATAACGTATAACGTATAACGTATAACGTATAACGTATAACGTATAATGTATAACGTATAACGTATAACGTATAACGTATAACGTATAACGTATAACGTATAACGTATAACGTATACCGTATAACGTATAACGTATAACGTATAACGTATATCGTAAAACGTATAACGTATAACGTATAACGTATAACGTATAACGTATAACGTATAACGTATAACGTATAACGTATAACGTATAACGTATAACGTATAAAGTAGAACGTATAACGTATGACGTATAACGTATAACGTATAACGTAAAACGTATAACGCATAACGTATATCGTATACCGTATAACGTATAACGTATAACGTATAACGTATAACGTATAACGCATAACGAATAACGTATAACGTATAACCTATGACGTATAGCGTATAACGTATAACGTATAACGTATAACGTATATCGTATAACGTATAACGTATAACGTATAACGTATAACGTAAAACGTATAACGTAAAACGTATAACGCACAACGTATAACGTATAACGTATAACGTATAACGTATACCGTATAACGTATAACGTATAACGTATAACGTATAACGTATAACGTATAACGTATAACGTATAACGTATAACGTATAACGTATAACGTATAACGTATAACGTATAACGTATAACGTATACCGTAGAACGTATAACGTATAACGTATAACGTAAATCGTAAAACGTATAACGTAAAACGTATAACGTATAACGGATAACGTATAACGTATAACGAATAACGTATAGCGTATAACGTATAACGTATAACGTCTAACGTATAACGTATAACGTATAACGTATAACGTATAACGTATAACGTATAACGTATAACGTATAACGTATAACGTATAACGTATAACGTATAGCGTATAACGTATAACGTATAACGTATAACGTATAACGTATAACGTATAACGTATAACGTATAACGTATAACGTATATCGTAAAACGTATAACGTGTAACGTATAACGCATAAAGAATAACGTATAACGTATAACCTATGACGTATAACGTATAACGTATGACGTATATCGCATAACGTATAACGTATAACGTATAACGTATAACGTATGACGTATAACGTATAACGTATAACGTATAACGTATAACGTATAACGTATAACGTATAACGTATAACGTATAACGTATATCGTATAACGTATGCCGTATAACGTATAACGTATAACGTATAACGTATAACGTATAACGTATAACGTATAACGTATAACGTATAACGTTCAACGTATAACGTATAACGTATAACGTATAACGTATAACGTATAACGTATAACGTATAACGTATAACGTATACCGTATAACGTATAACGTATAACGTATAACGTATAACGTATAACGTATAACGTATAACGTATAACGTATAACGTATAACGTATAACGTATAACGTATAACGTATAACGTATAACGTATAACGTATAACGTATAACGTATAACGTATAACGTATAACGTATAACGTATAACGTATAACGTATAACGTATAACGTATAGCGTATAACGTGTAACGTATTACGTATAACGTATAACGTATAACGTATAACGTATAAAGAATAACGTATACCGTATAACGTATAACGTATAACGTATAACGTATAACGTATAACGTATAACGTATAACGTATAACGTATAACGTATAACGTAAAACGTATAACGTATAACGTGTAACGAAGAACGTATAACGAATAACGTAAAACGTATGACGCTTTACATATAGCGTATAACGTATAACGTAAAACGTATAACGTATAACGTATAGCGAATAACGTAAAACGTATAACGCATAACGTATAACGTATAACATTTAACGAAGAACGTATAACGAATAACGTATAACGTATATCGTATAACGTATAAAGTAGAACGTATAACGTATGACGTATAACGTATAACATATAACGTATAACGTATAACGTATAACGTATAACGTATAACGTATAACGTATAACGTATAACGTAAAACGTATAACGTATAACGTATAGCGAATAACGTAAAACGTATAACGCATAACGTATAACGTATAACATTTAACGAAGAACGTATAACGAATAACGTATAACGTATATCGTATAACGTATAAAGTAGAACGTATAACGTATAACGTATAACGTATAACGTATAACGTATCACGAATAACGTAAAACGTATAACGCATAACGTATAACGTATAACGTGTAACGAAGAACGTATAACGAATAACGTAAAGCGTATTACGTATTACATATTTCGTATAACGTATAACGTGTATCGTATAACTTATGACGTATAACTTATAACGTATGACGTATATCGTATAACTTGTAACGAAAAACGTATAACGAATAACGTAAAACGTATGACGCATTACATATTACGTATAACGTATAACGTATAACGTATAACGTATAACGTATAACGTATAACGAATAACGTATAACGAATAACGTAAAACGTATAACGCATAACGTATAACGTATAACGTGTAACGAGGAACGTATAACGAATAACGTATAACGTATATCGTATAACGTATAACGTATAACGTATAACGTCAAACGTATAACTTATAACGTATAACGTATAACGTATGACGTATAACGTAGAACGTAGAACGTATAACGTATAACGTATATCGTAAAACGTATAACGTATAACGTTTAACGTATAACGTATAACGCATAACGAATAACGTATAACGTATTACCTATGACGTATAGCGTATAACGTATAACATATAACGTATATCGTATAACGTATAACGTATAACGTATAACGTATAACGTATAACGTATAACGTATAACGTAAAACGTATAACGTATGACGTATAAAGAATAACGTATAACGTATAACGCGTAACGAAAAACGTAAAACGTATAACGCATTACGTATAACGTATAACGTGTAACGAAGAACGTATAACGAATAACGTATAACGTATATCGTATAACGTAGAACGTATAACGTATAACGTATAACGTATAACGTATAACGTATAACGTATAACGTATAACGTACAACGTATAACGTATAACGTATAACGTATAACGTATACCGTATAACGTATAACGTATACCGTGTAACGTATAACGTAAAACGTATAACGTATAACGTGTAACGAAGAACGTATAACGTATAACGTATAACGTATAACGTATAAGGAATAACGTAAAACGTATAACGCATAACGTATAACGTATAACGTGTAACGAGGAACGTATAACGAATAACGTATAACGTATATCGTATAACGTATAACGTATAACGTATAACGTCAAACGTATAACTTATAACGTATAACGTATAACGTATGACGTATAATGTAGAACGTAGAACGTATAACGTATAACGTATATCGTAAAACGTATAACGTATAACGTTTAACGTATAACGTATAACGTATAACGTATAACGTATAACGTATAACGTATAACGTATAACGTATAACGTATACCGTATAACGTATAACGTATAACGTATAACGTATAACGTATACCGTATAACGTATAACGTATAACGTGTAACGAAGAACGTATAACGAATAACGTAAAGCGTATTACGTATTACATATTTCGTATAACGTATAACGTGTATCGTATAACTTATGACGTATAACTTATAACGTATGACGTATATCGTATAACTTGTAACGAGAAACGTATAACGAATAACGTAAAACGTATGACGCATTACATATTACGTATAACGTATAACGTATAACGTATAACGTATAACGTATAACGAATAACGTATAACGAATAACGTAAAACGTATAACGCATAACGTATAACGTATAACGTGTAACGAGGAACGTATAACGAATAACGTATAACGTATATCGTATAACGTATAACGTATAACGTATAACGTATAACGTCAAACGTATAACTTATAACGTATAACGTATAACGTATGACGTATAACGTAGAACGTAGAACGTATAACGTATAACGTATATCGTAAAACGTATAACGTATAACGTTTAACGTATAACGTATAACGCATAACGAATAACGTATAACGTATAACCTATGACGTATAGCGTATAACGTATAACATATAACGTATATCGTATAACGTATAACGTATAACGTATAACGTATAACGTATAACGTATAACGTAAAACGTATAACGTATGACGTATAAAGAATAACGTATAACGTATAACGCGTAACGATAAACGTAAAACGTATAACGCATTACGTATAACGTATAACGTGTAACGAAGAACGTATAACGAATAACGTATAACGTATATCGTATAACGTAGAACGTATAACGTATAACGTATAACGTATAACGTATAACGTATAACGTATAACGTACAACGTATAACGTATAACGTATAACGTATAACGTATACCGTATAACGTATAACGTATACCGTATAACGTATAACGTAAAACGTATAACGTATAACGTGTAACGAAGAACGTATAACGTATAACGTATAACGTATAACGTATAAGGAATAACGTAAAACGTATAACGCATAACGTATAACGTATAACGTGTAACGAGGAACGTATAACGAATAACGTATAACGTATATCGTATAACGTATAACGTATAACGTATAACGTTAAACGTATAACTTATAACGTATAACGTATAACGTATGACGTATAACGTAGAACGTAGAACGTATAACGTATAACGTATATCGTAAAACGTATAACGTATAACGTTTAACGTATAACGTATAACGTATAACGTATAACGTATAACGTATAACGTATAACGTATAACGTATAACGTATAACGTATAACGTATAACGTATAACGTATACCGTATAACGTATAACGTATAACGTATAACGTATAACGTATAACGTATAACGTATAACGTATAACGTATAACGTATAACGTATAACGTATAACGTATAACGTATAACGTATAACGTATAACGTATAAAGTAGAACGTATAACGTATGACGTATAACGTATAACGTATAACGTAAAACGTATGACGCATAACGTATATCGTATACCGTATTACGTATAACGTATAACGTATAACGTATAACGTATAACGCATAACGAATAACGTATAACGTATAACCTATGACGTATAGCGTATAACGTATAACATATAACGTATATCGTATAACGTATAACGTAAAACGTATAACGTATAACGTATAACGTATAACGTATAACGTATAACGTATAACGTATAACGTACAACGTATAACGTATAACGTATAACGTATAACGTATAAAGAATAACGTATAACGTATAACGTATAACGTATAACGTATAAGGTATAACGTATAACGTATAACGTATCACGAATAACGTAAAACGTATAACGCATAACGTATAACGTATAACGTGTAACGAAGAACGTATAACGAATAACGTAAAGCGTATTACGTATTACATATTTCGTATAACGTATAACGTGTATCGTATAACTTATGACGTATAACTTATAACGTATGACGTATATCGTATAACTTGTAACGAAAAACGTATAACGAATAACGTAAAACGTATGACGCATTACATATTACGTATAACGTATAACGTATAACGTATAACGTATAACGTATAACGAATAACGTATAACGAATAACGTAAAACGTATAACGCATAACGTATAACGTATAACGTGTAACGAGGAACGTATAACGAATAACGTATAACGTATATCGTATAACGTATAACGTATAACGTATAACGTATAACGTCAACGTATAACTTATAACGTATAACTTATAACGTATGACGTATAACGTAGAACGTAGAACGTATAACGTATAACGTATATCGTAAAACGTATAACGTATAACGTTTAACGTATAACGTATAACGTATAACGTATAACGTATAACGTATAACGTATAACGTATAATGTATAACGTATAACGTATAACGTATAACGTATAACGTATAACGTATAACGTATAACGTATAACGTATACCGTATATCGTATAACGTATAACGTATAACGTATATCGTAAAACGTATAACGTATAACGTATAACGTATAACGTATAACGTATAACGTATAACGTATAACGTATAACGTATAACGTATAACGTATAACGTATAAAGTAGAACGTATAACGTATGACGTATAACGTATAACGTATAACGTAAAACGTATAACGCATAACGTATATCGTATACCGTATAACGTATAACGTATAACGTATAACGTATAACGTATAACGCATAACGAATAACGTATAACGTATAACCTATGACGTATAGCGTATAACGTATAACGTATAACGTATAACGTATATCGTATAACGTATAACGTATAACGTATAACGTATAACGTAAAACGTATAACGTAAAACGTATAACGCACAACGTATAACGTATAACGTATAACGTATAACGTATACCGTATAACGTATAACGTATAACGTATAACGTATAACGTATAACGTATAACGTATAACGTATAACGTATAACGTATAACGTATAACGTACAACGTATGACGTATAACGTATAACGTACAACGTATACCGTATAACGTATAACGTATACCGTATAACGTATAACGGAAAACGTATAACGTATAACGTGTAACGAAGAACGTATAACGAATAACGTAAAACGTATGACGCTTTACATATAGCGCATAACGTATAACGTAAAACGTATAACGTATAACGTATAGCGAATAACGTAAAACGTATAACGCATAACGTATAACGTATAACGTGTAACGAAGAACGTATAACGAATAACGTATAACGTATATCGTATAACGTATAACGTATAACGTATAACGTATGTCGTATAACATATAACGTATAACGTATAACGTATAACGTATAACGTATAACGTATAACTTATAACGTATAACGTATAACGTATAACGTATAACGTATAACGTATAACGTATAACGTATACCGTATGACGTATAACGTATAACGTATCACGAATAACGTAAAACGTATAACGCATAACGTATAACGTATAACGTGTAACGAAGAACGTATAACGAATAGCGTAAAACGTATTACGTATTACATATTTCGTATAACGTATAACGTGTATCGTATAACTTATGACGTATAACTTATAACGTATGACGTATAACGTATAACGTGTAACGAATAACGCAAAACGTATAACGCATAACGTATACCGTATAACGTGTAACGAAGAACGTATAACGTATAACGTTGAAGTTATAACATATTTCGTATAACGTATTATATAACGTGTATCGTATAACTTATGACGTATAACTTATAACGTATAACGTATAACGTATAACTTGTAACGAAAAACGTATAACGAACAACGTAAAACATATGACGCATTACATATTACGTATAACGTATAACGTAAAACGTATAACGTATAACGTATAACGAATAACGTAAAACGTATAACGCATAACGTATAACGCATAGCGTATAACGTATAACGTATAACCTATGACGTATAACGTATAACGTATAACGTTTCACGTATAACGTATAACGTATAACGTATAACGAATAACGTATAACGTATAACGCATAACATGTAACGTATAACGTATCACGTATAACGTATAACGTATAACGTAAAACGTATAACGCATAACGTATATCGTATACCGTATAACGTATAACGTATATCGCATAACGTATAACGCATAAAGAATAACGTATAACGTATAACCTATGACGTATAACGTATAACGTATGACGTATATCGTATAACGTATAACGTATAACGTATAACGTATTACCTATGACGTATAGCGTATAACGTATAACATATAACGTATATCGTATAACGTATAACGTATAACGTATAACGTATAACGTATAACGTATAACGTATAACGTAAAACGTATAACGTATGACGTATAAAGAATAACGTATAACGTATAACGCGTAACGAAAAACGTAAAACGTATAACGCATTACGTATAACGTATAACGTGTAACGAAGAACGTATAACGAATAACGTATAACGTATATCGTATAACGTAGAACGTATAACGTATAACGTATAACGTATAACGTATAACGTATAACGTATAACGTATAACGTACAACGTATAACGTATAACGTATAACGTATAACGTATACCGTATAACGTATAACGTATACCGTGTAACGTATAACGTAAAACGTATAACGTATAACGTGTAACGAAGAACGTATAACGTATAACGTATAACGTATAACGTATAAGGAATAACGTAAAACGTATAACGCATAACGTATAACGTATAACGTGTAACGAGGAACGTATAACGAATAACGTATAACGTATATCGTATAACGTATAACGTATAACGTATAACGTCAAACGTATAACTTATAACGTATAACGTATAACGTATGACGTATAATGTAGAACGTAGAACGTATAACGTATAACGTATATCGTAAAACGTATAACGTATAACGTTTAACGTATAACGTATAACGTATAACGTATAACGTATAACGTATAACGTATAACGTATAACGTATAACGTATACCGTATAACGTATAACGTATAACGTATAACGTATAACGTATACCGTATAACGTATAACGTATAACGTGTAACGAAGAACGTATAACGAATAACGTAAAGCGTATTACGTATTACATATTTCGTATAACGTATAACGTGTATCGTATAACTTATGACGTATAACTTATAACGTATGACGTATATCGTATAACTTGTAACGAGAAACGTATAACGAATAACGTAAAACGTATGACGCATTACATATTACGTATAACGTATAACGTATAACGTATAACGTATAACGTATAACGAATAACGTATAACGAATAACGTAAAACGTATAACGCATAACGTATAACGTATAACGTGTAACGAGGAACGTATAACGAATAACGTATAACGTATATCGTATAACGTATAACGTATAACGTATAACGTATAACGTCAAACGTATAACTTATAACGTATAACGTATAACGTATGACGTATAACGTAGAACGTAGAACGTATAACGTATAACGTATATCGTAAAACGTATAACGTATAACGTTTAACGTATAACGTATAACGCATAACGAATAACGTATAACGTATAACCTATGACGTATAGCGTATAACGTATAACATATAACGTATATCGTATAACGTATAACGTATAACGTATAACGTATAACGTATAACGTATAACGTAAAACGTATAACGTATGACGTATAAAGAATAACGTATAACGTATAACGCGTAACGATAAACGTAAAACGTATAACGCATTACGTATAACGTATAACGTGTAACGAAGAACGTATAACGAATAACGTATAACGTATATCGTATAACGTAGAACGTATAACGTATAACGTATAACGTATAACGTATAACGTATAACGTATAACGTACAACGTATAACGTATAACGTATAACGTATAACGTATACCGTATAACGTATAACGTATACCGTATAACGTATAACGTAAAACGTATAACGTATAACGTGTAACGAAGAACGTATAACGTATAACGTATAACGTATAACGTATAAGGAATAACGTAAAACGTATAACGCATAACGTATAACGTATAACGTGTAACGAGGAACGTATAACGAATAACGTATAACGTATATCGTATAACGTATAACGTATAACGTATAACGTTAAACGTATAACTTATAACGTATAACGTATAACGTATGACGTATAACGTAGAACGTAGAACGTATAACGTATAACGTATATCGTAAAACGTATAACGTATAACGTTTAACGTATAACGTATAACGTATAACGTATAACGTATAACGTATAACGTATAACGTATAACGTATAACGTATAACGTATAACGTATAACGTATAACGTATACCGTATAACGTATAACGTATAACGTATAACGTATAACGTATAACGTATAACGTATAACGTATAACGTATAACGTATAACGTATAACGTATAACGTATAACGTATAACGTATAACGTATAACGTATAAAGTAGAACGTATAACGTATGACGTATAACGTATAACGTATAACGTAAAACGTATGACGCATAACGTATATCGTATACCGTATTACGTATAACGTATAACGTATAACGTATAACGTATAACGCATAACGAATAACGTATAACGTATAACCTATGACGTATAGCGTATAACGTATAACATATAACGTATATCGTATAACGTATAACGTAAAACGTATAACGTATAACGTATAACGTATAACGTATAACGTATAACGTATAACGTATAACGTACAACGTATAACGTATAACGTATAACGTATAACGTATAAAGAATAACGTATAACGTATAACGTATAACGTATAACGTATAAGGTATAACGTATAACGTATAACGTATCACGAATAACGTAAAACGTATAACGCATAACGTATAACGTATAACGTGTAACGAAGAACGTATAACGAATAACGTAAAGCGTATTACGTATTACATATTTCGTATAACGTATAACGTGTATCGTATAACTTATGACGTATAACTTATAACGTATGACGTATATCGTATAACTTGTAACGAAAAACGTATAACGAATAACGTAAAACGTATGACGCATTACATATTACGTATAACGTATAACGTATAACGTATAACGTATAACGTATAACGAATAACGTATAACGAATAACGTAAAACGTATAACGCATAACGTATAACGTATAACGTGTAACGAGGAACGTATAACGAATAACGTATAACGTATATCGTATAACGTATAACGTATAACGTATAACGTATAACGTCAACGTATAACTTATAACGTATAACTTATAACGTATGACGTATAACGTAGAACGTAGAACGTATAACGTATAACGTATATCGTAAAACGTATAACGTATAACGTTTAACGTATAACGTATAACGTATAACGTATAACGTATAACGTATAACGTATAACGTATAATGTATAACGTATAACGTATAACGTATAACGTATAACGTATAACGTATAACGTATAACGTATAACGTATACCGTATATCGTATAACGT
Source organism: Ptiloglossa arizonensis (assembly GCF_051014685.1). Classification (NCBI taxonomy): domain Eukaryota; kingdom Metazoa; phylum Arthropoda; class Insecta; order Hymenoptera; family Colletidae; genus Ptiloglossa; species Ptiloglossa arizonensis. The sequence continues at coordinate 127,780 of NW_027478598.1, read as the reverse complement.
ATAACGTATAACGTATATCGTAAAACGTATAACGTATAACGTATAACGTATAACGTATAACGTATAACGTATAACGTATAACGTATAACGTATAACGTATAACGTATAACGTATAAAGTAGAACGTATAACGTATGACGTATAACGTATAACGTATAACGTAAAACGTATAACGCATAACGTATATCGTATACCGTATAACGTATAACGTATAACGTATAACGTATAACGTATAACGCATAACGAATAACGTATAACGTATAACCTATGACGTATAGCGTATAACGTATAACGTATAACGTATAACGTATATCGTATAACGTATAACGTATAACGTATAACGTATAACGTAAAACGTATAACGTAAAACGTATAACGCACAACGTATAACGTATAACGTATAACGTATAACGTATACCGTATAACGTATAACGTATAACGTATAACGTATAACGTATAACGTATAACGTATAACGTATAACGTATAACGTATAACGTATAACGTACAACGTATGACGTATAACGTATAACGTACAACGTATACCGTATAACGTATAACGTATACCGTATAACGTATAACGGAAAACGTATAACGTATAACGTGTAACGAAGAACGTATAACGAATAACGTAAAACGTATGACGCTTTACATATAGCGCATAACGTATAACGTAAAACGTATAACGTATAACGTATAGCGAATAACGTAAAACGTATAACGCATAACGTATAACGTATAACGTGTAACGAAGAACGTATAACGAATAACGTATAACGTATATCGTATAACGTATAACGTATAACGTATAACGTATGTCGTATAACATATAACGTATAACGTATAACGTATAACGTATAACGTATAACGTATAACTTATAACGTATAACGTATAACGTATAACGTATAACGTATAACGTATAACGTATAACGTATACCGTATGACGTATAACGTATAACGTATCACGAATAACGTAAAACGTATAACGCATAACGTATAACGTATAACGTGTAACGAAGAACGTATAACGAATAGCGTAAAACGTATTACGTATTACATATTTCGTATAACGTATAACGTGTATCGTATAACTTATGACGTATAACTTATAACGTATGACGTATAACGTATAACGTGTAACGAATAACGCAAAACGTATAACGCATAACGTATACCGTATAACGTGTAACGAAGAACGTATAACGTATAACGTTGAAGTTATAACATATTTCGTATAACGTATTATATAACGTGTATCGTATAACTTATGACGTATAACTTATAACGTATAACGTATAACGTATAACTTGTAACGAAAAACGTATAACGAACAACGTAAAACATATGACGCATTACATATTACGTATAACGTATAACGTAAAACGTATAACGTATAACGTATAACGAATAACGTAAAACGTATAACGCATAACGTATAACGCATAGCGTATAACGTATAACGTATAACCTATGACGTATAACGTATAACGTATAACGTTTCACGTATAACGTATAACGTATAACGTATAACGAATAACGTATAACGTATAACGCATAACATGTAACGTATAACGTATCACGTATAACGTATAACGTATAACGTAAAACGTATAACGCATAACGTATATCGTATACCGTATAACGTATAACGTATATCGCATAACGTATAACGCATAAAGAATAACGTATAACGTATAACCTATGACGTATAACGTATAACGTATGACGTATATCGTATAACGTATAACGTATAACGTATAACGTATAACGTATAACGTATGACGTATAACGTATAACGTATAACGTATAACGTATAACGTATAACGTATAACGTATAACGTATAACGTATAACGTATACCGTAGAACGTATAACGTATAACGTATAACGTAAATCGTAAAACGTATAACGTAAAACGTATAACGTATAACGGATAACGTATAACGTATAACGAATAACGTATAGCGTATAACGTATAACGTATAACGTCTAACGTATAACGTATAACGTATAACGTATAACGTATAACGTATAACGTATAACGTATAACGTATAACGTATAACGTATAACGTATAACGTATAGCGTATAACGTATAACGTATAACGTATAACGTATAACGTATAACGTATAACGTATAACGTATAACGTATAACGTATATCGTAAAACGTATAACGTGTAACGTATAACGCATAAAGAATAACGTATAACGTATAACCTATGACGTATAACGTATAACGTATGACGTATATCGCATAACGTATAACGTATAACGTATAACGTATAACGTATGACGTATAACGTATAACGTATAACGTATAACGTATAACGTATAACGTATAACGTATAACGTATAACGTATAACGTATATCGTATAACGTATGCCGTATAACGTATAACGTATAACGTATAACGTATAACGTATAACGTATAACGTATAACGTATAACGTATAACGTTCAACGTATAACGTATAACGTATAACGTATAACGTATAACGTATAACGTATAACGTATAACGTATAACGTATAACGTATAAAGTATAACGTATACCGTATAACGTATAACGTATAACGTATAACGTATAATGTATATCGTAAAACGTATAACGTATGACGTATAAAGAATAACGTATAACGTATAACGTATAAAGAATAACGTATAACGTATAACGTATAACGAATAACGTAAAACGTATAACGTATAACGCATAACGTATAACGTATAACGTGTAACGAAGAACGTATAACGAATAACGTATAACGTATATCGTATAACGTAGAACGTATAACGTATATCGTAAAACGTATAACGTATAACGTATAACGTATAACGTATAACGTATAACGTATAAGGTATAACGTATAACGTATAACGTATAACGTATACCGTATAACGTATAACGTATAACGTATAACGTAAATCGTAAAACGTATAACGTATGACGTATAAAGAATAACGTATAACGTATAACGTATAAAGAATAACGTATAACGTATAACGCGTAACGAATAACGTAAAACGTATAACGCATAACGTATAACGTATAACGTGTAACGAAGAACGTATAACGAATAACGTATAACGTATATCGTATAACGTAGAACGTATAACGTATAACGTATAACGTATAACGTATAACGTATAACGTATAACGTATAACGTATAACGTATAACGTATAACGTATAACGTATAACGTATAACGTATAACGTATAACGTATAACGTATAACGTATAACGAATAACGTAAAACGTATGACGCATTACATATTACGTATAACGTAGAACGTATAACGTATAACGTATATCGTAAAACGTATAACGTATAACGTATAACGTATAACGTATAACGTATAACGTATAACGTATAACGTATAACGTATACCGTATAACGTATAACGTATAACGTATAACGAATAACGTAAAACGTATAACGCATAACGTATAACGTATAACGTGTAACGAAGAACGTATAACGAATAACGTATAACGTATATCGTATAACGTAGAACGTATAACGTATAACGTATAACGTACAACGTATAACGTATAACGTATAACGTATAACGTATAACGTATAACGTATAACGTATAACGTATAACGTATAACGTATAGCGTATAACGTATAACGTATAACGTATAACGTATAACGTATAACGTATAACGTATAACGTATAACGTATAACGTATAACGTATATCGTATAACGTATACCGTAGAACGTATAACGTATAACGTATAACGTAAATCGTAAATCGTATAACGCATGACGTATAAAGAATAACGTATAACGTATAACGTATAAAGAATAACGTATAACGTATAACGCGTAACGAATAACGTAAAACGTATAACGCATAACGTATAACGTATAACGTGTAACGAAGAACGTATAACGAATAACGTATAACGTATATCGTATAACGTAGAACGTACAACGTATAACGTATAACGTATAACGTATAACGTATAACGTATAACGTATAACGTATAACGTATAACGTGTAACGTATAACGAATAACGTAAAACGTATAACGTATAACGGATAACGTATAACGTATAACGAATAACGTATAGCGTATAACGTATGACGTATAACGTCTAACGTATAACGTATAACGTATAACGTATAACGTATAACGTATAACGTATAACGTATAACGTATAACGTATAACGTATAACGTATAGCGTATAACGTATAACGTATAACGTATAACGTATAACGTATAACGTATAACGTAAAACGTATAACGTATAACGTATAGCGAATAACGTAAAACGTATAACGCATAACGTATAACGTATAACATTTAACGAAGAACGTATAACGAATAACGTATAACGTATATCGTATAACGTATAAAGTAGAACGTATAACGTATGACGTATAACGTATAACGTATAACGTATAACGTATAACGTATAACGTATAACGTATAACGTATAACGTATAACGTATAACGTATAACGTATAACGTATAACGTATAACGTATAACGTATAACGTATAACGTATAACGTATAACGTATAACGTATAACGTATAACGTATAACGTATAACGTATAACGTATAACGTATAACGTATAACGTATAACGTATAACGTATAACGTATAACGTATAACGTATAAAGTAGAACGTATAACGTATGACGTATAACGTATAACGTATAACGTAAAACGTATGACGCATAACGTATATCGTATACCGTATTACGTATAACGTATAACGTATAACGTATAACGTATAACGCATAACGAATAACGTATAACGTATAACCTATGACGTATAGCGTATAACGTATAACATATAACGTATATCGTATAACGTATAACGTAAAACGTATAACGTATAACGTATAACGTATAACGTATAACGTATAACGTATAACGTATAACGTACAACGTATAACGTATAACGTATAACGTATAACGTATAAAGAATAACGTATAACGTATACCGTATAACGTATAACGTATAAGGTATAACGTATAACGTATAACGTATCACGAATAACGTAAAACGTATAACGCATAACGTATAACGTATAACGTGTAACGAAGAACGTATAACGAATAACGTAGAGCGTATTACGTATTACATATTTCGTATAACGTATAACGTGTATCGTATAACTTATGACGTATAACTTATAACGTATGACGTATATCGTATAACTTGTAACGAAAAACGTATAACGAATAACGTAAAACGTATGACGCATTACATATTACGTATAACGTATAACGTATAACGTATAACGTATAACGTATAACGAATAACGTATTACGAATAACGTAAAACGTATAACGCATAACGTATAACGTATAACGTGTAACGAGGAACGTATAACGAATAACGTATAACGTATATCGTATAACGTATAACGTATAACGTATAACGTCAAACGTATAACTTATAACGTATAACTTATAACGTATGACGTATAACGTAGAACGTAGAACGTATAACGTATAACGTATATCGTAAAACGTATAACGTATAACGTTTAACGTATAACGTATAACGTATAACGTATAACGTATAACGTATAACGTATAACGTATAATGTATAACGTATAACGTATAACGTATAACGTATAACGTATAACGTATAACGTATAACGTATAACGTATACCGTATAACGTATAACGTATAACGTATAACGTATATCGGAAAACGTATAACGTATAACGTATAACGTATAACGTATAACGTATAACGTATAACGTATAACGTATAACGTATAACGTATAACGTATAACGTATAAAGTAGAACGTATAACGTATGACGTATAACGTATAACGTATAACGTAAAACGTATAACGCATAACGTATATCGTATACCGTATAACGTATAACGTATAACGTATAACGTATAACGTATAACGCATAACGAATAACGTATAACGTATAACCTATGACGTATAGCGTATAACGTATAACGTATAACGTATATCGTATAACGTATAACGTATAACGTATAACGTATAACGTATAACGTATAACGTAAAACGTATAACGCACAACGTATAACGTATAACGTACAACGTATAACGTATACCGTATAACGTATAACGTATAACGTATAACGTATAACGTATAACGTATAACGTATAACGTATAACGTATAACGTATAACGTATAACGTACAACGTATGACGTATAACGTATAACGTATAACGTATACCGTATAACGTATAACGTATACCGTATAACGTATAACGGAAAACGTATAACGTATAACGTGTAACGAAGAACGTATAACGAATAACGTAAAACGTATGACGCTTTACATATAGCGTATAACGTATAACGTAAAACGTATAACGTATAACGTATAGCGAATAACGTAAAACGTATAACGCATAACGTATAACGTATAACGTGTAACGAAGAACGTATAACGAATAACGTATAACGTATATCGTATAACGTATAACGTATAACGTATAACGTATGTCGTATAACATATAACGTATAACGTATAACGTATAACGTATAACGTATAACTTATAACGTATAACGTATAACGTATAACGTATAACGTATAACGTATAACGTATAACGTATACCGTATGACGTATAACGTATAACGTATCACGAATAACGTAAAACGTATAACGCATAACGTATAACGTATAACGTGTAACGAAGAACGTATAACGAATAGCGTAAAACGTATTACGTATTACATATTTCGTATAACGTATAACGTGTATCGTATAACTTATGACGTATAACTTATAACGTATGACGTATAACGTATAACGTGTAACGAATAACGCAAAACGTATAACGCATAACGTATAACGTATAACGTGTAACGAAGAACGTATAACGTATAACGTAGAAGTTATAACATATTTCGTATAACGTATTATATTACGTGTATCGTATAACTTATGACGTATAACTTATAACGTATAACGTATAACGTATAACATGTAACGAAAAACGTATAACGAACAACGTAAAACATATGACGCATTACATATTACGTATAACGTATAACGTAAAACGTATAACGTATAACGTATAACGAATAACGTAAAACGTATAACGCATAACGTATAACGTATAACGTGTAACGAAGAACGTATAACGAATAACGTATAACGTATATCGTATAACGTATAGAGTATAACGTATAACGTATGACGTATAACGTATAACGTATAGCGTATAACGTGTAACGTATAACGTATAACGTATAACGTACAACGTATAACGTATAACGTATAACGTATAACGTATAACGTATAACGAATAACGTGAAACGTATAACGCATAACGTATAACGCATAGCGTATAACGTATAACGTATAACCTATGACGTATAACGTATAACGTATAACGTTTCACGTATAACGTATAACGTATAACGTATAACGTATAACGAATAACGTATAACGTATAACGCATAACATGTAACGTATAACGTATAACGAATAACGTATAGCGTATAACGTATAACGTATAACGTCTAACGTATAACGTATAACGTATAACGTATAACGTATAACGTATAACGTATAACGTATAACGTATAACGTATAACGTATAACGTATAACATATAACGTATAGCGTATAACGTATAACGTATAACGTATAACGTATAACGTATAACGTATAGCGTATAACGTATAACGTATATCGTAAAACGTATAACGTGTAACGTATAACGTATAACGTGTAACGAAGAACGTATAACGTATAACGTAGAAGTTATAACATATTTCGTATAACGTATTATATAACGTGTATCGTATAACTTATGACGTATAACTTATAACGTATAACGTATAACGTATAACTTGTAACGAAAAACGTATAACGAACAACGTAAAACATATGACGCATTACATATTACGTATAACGTATAACGTAAAACGTATAACGTATAACGTATAACGAATAACGTAAAACGTATAACGCATAACGTATAACGCATAGCGTATAACGTATAACGTATAACCTATGACGTATAACGTATAACGTATAACGTTTCACGTATAACGTATAACGTATAACGTATAACGAATAACGTATAACGTATAACGCATAACATGTAACGTATAACGTATCACGTATAACGTATAACGTATAACGTAAAACGTATAACGCATAACGTATATCGTATACCGTATAACGTATAACGTATATCGCATAACGTATAACGCATAAAGAATAACGTATAACGTATAACCTATGACGTATAACGTATAACGTATGACGTATATCGTATAACGTATAACGTATAACGTATAACGTATAACGTATAACGTATGACGTATAACGTATAACGTATAACGTATAACGTATAACGTATAACGTATAACGTATAACGTATAACGTATAACGTATACCGTAGAACGTATAACGTATAACGTATAACGTAAATCGTAAAACGTATAACGTATGACGTATAAAGAATAACGTATAACGTATAACGTATAAAGAATAACGTATAACGTATAACGCGTAACGAATAACGTAAAACGTATAACGCATAACGTATAACGTATAACGTGTAACGAAGAACGTATAACGAATAACGTATAACGTATATCGTATAACGTAGAACGTATAACGTATAACGTATAACGTATAACGTATAACGTATAACATATAACGTATAGCGTATAACGTATAACGTATAACGTATAACGTATAACGTATAACGTATATCGTATAACGTATAACGTATAACGTATAACGTATAACGTATAACGTATGACGTATAACGTATAACGTATAACGTATAACGTATAACGAATAACGTATAACGTATGACGTATAACGGATAACGTATAACGTATAACGAATAACGTATAGCGTATAACGTATAACGTATAACGTCTAACGTATAACGTATAACGTATAACGTATAACGTATAACGTATAACGTATAACGTATAACGTATAACGTATAACGTATAACGTATAACGTATAACATATAACGTATAGCGTATAACGTATAACGTATAACGTATAACGTATAACGTATAACGTATAACGTATAACGTATAACGTATATCGTAAAACGTATAACGTGTAACGTATAACGTATAACGTGTAACGAAGAACGTATAAAGTATAACGTAGAAGTTATAACATATTTCGTATAACGTATTATATAACGTGTATCGTATAACTTATGACGTATAACTTATAACGTATAACGTATAACGTATAACGTGTAACGAAGAACGTATAACGTATAACGTAGAAGTTATAACATATTTCGTATAACGTATTATATTACGTGTATCGTATAACTTATGACGTATAACTTATAACGTATAACGTATAACGTATAACATGTAACGAAAAACGTATAACGAACAACGTAAAACATATGACGCATTACATATTACGTATAACGTATAACGTAAAACGTATAACGTATAACGTATAACGAATAACGTAAAACGTATAACGCATAACGTATAACGTATAACGTGTAACGAAGAACGTATAACGAATAACGTATAACGTATATCGTATAACGTATAGAGTATAACGTATAACGTATGACGTATAACGTATAACGTATAGCGTATAACGTGTAACGTATAACGTATAACGTATAACGTACAACGTATAACGTATAACGTATAACGTATAACGTATAACGTATAACGAATAACGTGAAACGTATAACGCATAACGTATAACGCATAGCGTATAACGTATAACGTATAACCTATGACGTATAACGTATAACGTATAACGTTTCACGTATAACGTATAACGTATAACGTATAACGAATAACGTATAACGTATAACGCATAACATGTAACGTATAACGTATAACGAATAACGTATAGCGTATAACGTATAACGTATAACGTCTAACGTATAACGTATAACGTATAACGTATAACGTATAACGTATAACGTATAACGTATAACGTATAACGTATAACGTATAACGTATAACATATAACGTATAGCGTATAACGTATAACGTATAACGTATAACGTATAACGTATAACGTATAACGTATAACGTATAACGTATATCGTAAAACGTATAACGTGTAACGTATAACGTATAACGTATAACTTGTAACGAAAAACGTATAACGAACAACGTAAAACATATGACGCATTACATATTACGTATAACGTATAACGTAAAACGTATAACGTATAACGTATAACGAATAACGTAAAACGTATAACGCATAACGTATAACGCATAGCGTATAACGTATAACGTATAACCTATGACGTATAACGTATAACGTATAACGTTTCACGTATAACGTATAACGTATAACGTATAACGAATAACGTATAACGTATAACGCATAACATGTAACGTATAACGTATCACGTATAACGTATAACGTATAACGTAAAACGTATAACGCATAACGTATATCGTATACCGTATAACGTATAACGTATATCGCATAACGTATAACGCATAAAGAATAACGTATAACGTATAACCTATGACGTATAACGTATAACGTATGACGTATATCGTATAACGTATAACGTATAACGTATAACGTATAACGTATAACGTATGACGTATAACGTATAACGTATAACGTATAACGTATAACGTATAACGTATAACGTATAACGTATAACGTATAACGTATACCGTAGAACGTATAACGTATAACGTATAACGTAAATCGTAAAACGTATAACGTATGACGTATAAAGAATAACGTATAACGTATAACGTATAAAGAATAACGTATAACGTATAACGCGTAACGAATAACGTAAAACGTATAACGCATAACGTATAACGTATAACGTGTAACGAAGAACGTATAACGAATAACGTATAACGTATATCGTATAACGTAGAACGTATAACGTATAACGTATAACGTATAACGTATAACGTATAACATATAACGTATAGCGTATAACGTATAACGTATAACGTATAACGTATAACGTATAACGTATATCGTATAACGTATAACGTATAACGTATAACGTATAACGTATAACGTATGACGTATAACGTATAACGTATAACGTATAACGTATAACGAATAACGTATAACGTATGACGTATAACGGATAACGTATAACGTATAACGAATAACGTATAGCGTATAACGTATAACGTATAACGTCTAACGTATAACGTATAACGTATAACGTATAACGTATAACGTATAACGTATAACGTATAACGTATAACGTATAACGTATAACGTATAACGTATAACATATAACGTATAGCGTATAACGTATAACGTATAACGTATAACGTATAACGTATAACGTATAACGTATAACGTATAACGTATATCGTAAAACGTATAACGTGTAACGTATAACGTATAACGTGTAACGAAGAACGTATAACGTATAACGTAGAAGTTATAACATATTTCGTATAACGTATTATATAACGTGTATCGTATAACTTATGACGTATAACTTATAACGTATAACGTATAACGTATAACTTGTAACGAAAAACGTATAACGAACAACGTAAAACATATGATGCATTACATATTACGTATAACGTATAACGTAAAACGTATAACGTATAACGTATAACGAATAACGTAAAACGTATAACGCATAACGTATAACGCATAGCGTATAACGTATAACGTATAACCTATGACGTATAACGTATAACGTATAACGTTTCACGTATAACGTATAACGTATAACGTATAACGAATAACGTATAACGTATAACGCATAACATGTAACGTATAACGTATCACGTATAACGTATAACGTATAACGTAAAACGTATAACGCATAACGTATATCGTATACCGTATAACGTATAACGTATATCGCATAACGTATAACGCATAAAGAATAACGTATAACGTATAACCTATGACGTATAACGTATAACGTATGACGTATATCGTATAACGTATAACGTATAACGTATAACGTATAACGTATAACGTATGACGTATAACGTATAACGTATAACGTATAACGTATAACGTATAACGTATAACGTATAAAGTATAACGTATAACGTATACCGTAGAACGTATAACGTATAACGTATAACGTAAATCGTAAAACGTATAACGTATGACGTATAAAGAATAACGTATAACGTATAACGTATAACGTATAACGTATAACGTATAACGTGTAACGTATAACGAATAACGTAAAACGTATAACGTATAACGTATAACGGATAACGTATAACGTATAACGAATAACGTATAGCGTATAACGTATAACGTATAACGTCTAACGTATAACGTATAACGTATAACGTATAACGTATAACGTATAACGCGTAACGAATAACGTAAAACGTATAACGCATAACGTATAACGTATAACGTGTAACGAAGAACGTATAACGAATAACGTATAACGTATATCGTATAACGTAGAACGTATAACGTATAACGTATAACGTATAACGTATAACGTATAACGTATAACGTATAACGTATAACGTATAACGTGTAACGTATAACGAATAACGTAAAACGTATAACGTACAACGGATAACGTATAACGTATAACGAATAACGTATAGCGTATAACGTATAACGTATAACGTCTAACGTATAACGTATAACGTATAACGTATAACGTATAACGTATAACGTATAACGTATAACGTATAACGTATAACGTATAACGTATAACGTATAGCGTATAACGTATAACGTATAACGTATAACGTATAACGTATAACGTATAACGTATAACGTATAACGTATAACGTATATCGTAAAACGTATAACGTGTAACGTATAACGTATAACGTGTAACGAAGAACGTATAACGTATAACGTAGAAGTTATAACATATTTCGTATAACGTATTATATAACGTGTATCGTATAACTTATGAAGTATAACTTATAACGTATAACGTATAACGTATAACTTGTAACGAAAAACGTATAACGAAGAACGTAAAACATATGACGCATTACATATTACGTATAACGTATAACGTAAAACGTATAACGTATAACGTATAACGAATAACGTAAAACGTATAACGCATAACGTATAACGCATAGCGTATAACGTATAACGTATAACCTATGACGTATAACGTATAACGTATAACGTTTCACGTTTAACGTATAACGTATAACGAATAACGTATAACGTATATCGCATAACGTATAACGCATAAAGAATAACGTATAACGTATAACCTATGACGTATAACGTATAACGTATGACGTATATCGCATAACGTATAACGTATAACGTATAACGTATAACGTATGACGTATAACGTATAACGTATAACGTATAACGTATAACGTATAACGTATAACGTATAACGTATATCGTATAACGTATGCCGTGTAACGTATAACGTATAACGTATAACGTATAACGTATAACGTATAACGTATAACGTATAACGTATAACGTTCAACGTATAACGTATAACGTATAACGTATAACGTATAACGTATAACGTATAACGTATAACGTATAACGTATAACGTATAAAGTATAACGTATACCGTATAACGTATAACGTATAACGTATAATGTATATCGTAAAACGTATAACGTATGACGTATAAAGAATAACGTATAACGTATAACGTATAAAGAATAACGTATAACGTATAACGTATAACGAATAACGTAAAACGTATAACGTATAACGCATAACGTATAACGTATAACGTGTAACGAAGAACGTATAACGAATAACGTATAACGTATATCGTATAACGTAGAACGTATAACGTATAACGTATATCGTAAAACGTATAACGTATAACGTATAACGTATAACGTATAACGTATAACGTATAAGGTATAACGTATAACGTATAACGTATAACGTATACCGTATAACGTATAACGTATAACGTATAACGTAAATCGTAAAACGTATAACGTATGACGTATAAAGAATAACGTATAACGTATAACGTATAAAGAATAACGTATAACGTATAACGCGTAACGAATAACGTAAAACGTATAACGCATAACGTATAACGTATAACGTGTAACGAAGAACGTATAACGAATAACGTATAACGTATATCGTATAACGTAGAACGTATAACGTATAACGTATAACGTATAACGTATAACGTATAACGTATAACGTATAACGTATAACGTATAACGTATAACGTATAACGTATAACGTATAACGTATAACGTATAACGTATAACGTATAACGAATAACGTAAAACGTATGACGCATTACATATTACGTATAACGTAGAACGTATAACGTATAACGTATATCGTAAAACGTATAACGTATAACGTATAACGTATAACGTATAACGTATAACGTATAACGTATAACGTATAACGTATAACGTATACCGTATAACGTATAACGTATAACGTATAACGAATAACGTAAAACGTATAACGCATAACGTATAACGCATAGCGTATAACGTATAACGTATAACCTATGACGTATAACGTATAACGTATAACGTTTCACGTTTAACGTATAACGTATAACGAATAACGTATAACGTATATCGCATAACGTATAACGCATAAAGAATAACGTATAACGTATAACCTATGACGTATAACGTATAACGTATGACGTATATCGCATAACGTATAACGTATAACGTATAACGTATAACGTATAAGGTATAACGTATAACGTATAACGTATAACGTATACCGTATAACGTATAACGTATAACGTATAACGTAAATCGTAAAACGTATAACGTATGACCTATAAAGAATAACGTATAACGTATAACGTATAAAGAATAACGTATAACGTATAACGCGTAACGAATAACGTATAACGTATAACGCATAACGTATAACGTATAACGTGTAACGAAGAACGTATAACGAATAACGTATAACGTATATCGTATAACGTAGAACGTATAACGTATAACGTATAACGTATAACGTATAACGTATAACGTATAACGAATAACGTATAACGTATATCGCATAACGTATAACGCATAAAGAATAACGTATAACGTATAACGTATAACGTATAACGTATAACGTATAACGTATATCGTAAAACGTATAACGTGTAACGTATAACGTATAACGTGTAACGAAGAACGTATAACGTATAACGTAGAAGTTATAACATATTTCGCATAACGTATTATATAACGTGTATCGTATAACTTATGAAGTATAACTTATAACGTATAACGTATAACGTATAACTTGTAACGAAAAACGTATAACGAAGAACGTAAAACATATGACGCATTACATATTACGTATAACGTATAACGTAAAACGTATAACGTATAACGTATAACGAATAACGTAAAACGTATAACGTATAACGTATAACGTATAACGTATAACGTATAACGTATAACGTATAACGTATAACGTATATCGTAAAACGTGTAACGTGTAACGTATAACGTATAACGTGTAACGAAGAACGTATAACGTATAACGTAGAAGTTATAACATATTTCGTATAACGTATTATATAACGTGTATCGTATAACTTATGAAGTATAACTTATAACGTATAACGTATAACGTATAACTTGTAACGAAAAACGTATAACGAAGAACGTAAAACATATGACGCATTACATATTACGTATAACGTATAACGTAAAACGTATAACGTATAACGTATAACGAATAACGTAAAACGTATAACGCATAACGTATAACGCATAGCGTATAACGTATAACGTATAACCTATGACGTATAACGTATAACGTATAACGTTTCACGTTTAACGTATAACGTATAACGAATAACGTATAACGTATATCGCATAACGTATAACGCATAAAGAATAACGTATAACGTATAACCTATGACGTATAACGTATAACGTATGACGTATATCGCATAACGTATAACGTATAACGTATAACGTATAACGTATGACGTATAACGTATAACGTATAACGTATAACGTATAACGTATAACGTATAACGTATAACGTATATCGTATGACGTATGCCGTATAACGTATAACGTATAACGTATAACGTATAACGTATAACGTATAACGTATAACGTATAACGTATAACGTTCAACGTATAACGTATAACGTATAACGTATAACGTATAACGTATAACGTATAACGTATAACGTATAACGTATAACGTATAAAGTATAACGTATACCGTATAACGTATAACGTATAACGTATAATGTATATCGTAAAACGTATAACGTATGACGTATAAAGAATAACGTATAACGTATAACGTATAAAGAATAACGTATAACGTATAACGTATAACGAATAACGTAAAACGTATAACGTATAACGCATAACGTATAACGTATAACGTGTAACGAAGAACGTATAACGAATAACGTATAACGTATAACGTAAAACGTATAACGCATAACGTATATCGTATACCGTATATCGTATAACGTATATCGTATAACGTATAACGCATAAAGAATAACGTATAACGTATAACCTATGACGTATAACGTATAACGTATAACGTATAACGTATATCGTATAACGTAAAACGTATAACGTATAACGTATAACGTATAACGTATGACGTATAACGTATGACGTATATCGTATAACGTATAACGTACAACGTATAACGTATAACGTATGACGTGTAACGTATAACGTATAACGTATAACGTATAACGTATAACGTATAATGTATAACGTATAACGCATAACGTATAACGTATAACGTGTAACGAAAAACGTATAACGAATAACGTAAAACGTATGACGCATTACATATTACATATAGCGTATAACGTATAACGTATAACGTATAACCTATAACGTATAACGTATAACGTATAACGTATAACGTATCACGAATAACGTAAAACGTATAACGCATAACGTATAACGTATAACGTGTAACGAAAAACGCATAACGAATAACGTATAACGTATAACCTATGACGTATAGCGTATAACGTATAACATATATCGTATATCGTATAACGTATAACGAATAACGTATTACGTATAACGTATAACGTACAACGTATAACGTATAACGTATAACGTATAACGTATCACGAATAACGTAAAACGTATAACGTATAACGTATAACGAATAACGTATAACGTATAACGTATAACGTATAACGTATAACGTATAACGTATAACGTATAACGTATAACGTATAACGTATAACGTATAACGTATAACGTATAACGAATAACGTAAAACTTATAACGCATAACGTATATCGTATAACGTATAACGTATAACGTATAACGTATAACGTATAACGTATAACGTATAACGCATAACGAATAACGTATAACGTATAACCTATGACGTATAACGTATAACGTATAACGTATAACGTATAACGTTTAACGTATAACATATAACGTATAACGAATAACGTAAAACGTATAACGCATAACGTATAACGTATAACGTATAACGTATAACGTATAACGTATAACGTATAACGTATAACGTATAACGTATAACGTATAACGTATAACGTATAACGTATAACGCATAACGTATAACGTATAACGTATAACGTATAACGTATAACGTATAACGTATAACGTATAACGTATAACGTATAACGTATAACGTATAACGTATAACGTATAACGTATAACGTATAAAGAATAACGTATACCGTATAACGTATAACGTATAACGTATAACGTATAACGTATAACGTATAACGTATAACGTAAAACGTATAACGTTTAACGTGTAACGAAGAACGTATAACGAATAACGTAAAACGTATGACGCTTTACCTATAGCGTATAACGTATAACGTAAAACGTATAACGTGTAACGTATAGCGAATAACGTAAAACGTATAACGCATAACGTATAACGTATAACGTGTAACGAAGAACGTATATCGAATAACGTATAACGTATATCGTATAACGTATAAAGTAGAACGTATAACGTATGACGTATAACGTATAACGTAGAACGTATAACGTATAACGTATAACGTATAACGTATAACGTATAACGAATAACGTAAAACTTATAACGCATAACGTATATCGTATAACGTATAACGTATAACGTATAACGTATAACGTATAACGTATAACGCATAACGAATAACGTATAACGTATAACGTATAACGTATAACGTATAACGTATAACGTATAACGTATAACGTATAACTAATAACGTAAAACGTATAACGCATAACGTATAACGTATAACGTATAACGTATAACGTATAACGTATAACGTATAACGTATAACGTATAACGTATAACGTAAAACGTATAACGTATAACGTATAACGTATAACGTATAACGCATAACGTATAACGTATGACGTATTACGTATAACGTATAACGTATAACGTATAACGTATAACGTATAACGTATAACGTATAACGTATAACGTATAACGTATAACGTACAACGTATAACGTATAACGTATAACGTATAACGTATAAAGAATAACGTATAACGTATACCGTATAACGTGTAACGTATAACGTATAACGTATAACGTATAACGTATCACGAATAACGTAAAACGTATAACGCATAACGTATAACGTGTAACGTGTAACGAAGAACGTATAACGAATAACGTAAAGCGTATTACGTATTACATATTTCGTATAACGTATAACGTGTATCGTATAACTTATGACGTATAACTTATAACGTATGACGTATATCGTATAACTTGTAACGAAAAACGTATTGCGAATAACGTAAAACGTATGACGCATTACATATAACGTATAACGTATAACGTATAACGTATTACGTATAACGTATAACGTATAACGTATAACGTATAACGTATAACGTATGACGTATAACGTATAACGTATAAAGTAGAACGTATAACGTATGACGTATAACGTATAACGTATAACGTAAAACGTATAACGCATAACGTATATCGTATACCGTATAACGTATAACGTATAACGTATAACGTATAACGTATAACGTATAACGTATAACGCATAACGAATAACGTATAACGTATAACCTATGACGTATAGCGTATAACGTATAACATATAACGTATATCGTATAACGTATAACGTATAACGTATAACGTATAACGTATAACGTATAACGTATAACGTATAACGTACAACGTATAACGTATAACGTATAACGTATAACGTATACCGTATAACGTATAACGTATAATGTATAACGTATAACGTATAACGTATAACGTATAACGTATAACGTACAACGTATAACGTATAACGTATAACGTATAACGTATACCGTATAACGTATAACGTATACCGTATAACGTATAACGTAAAACGTATAACGTATAACGTGTAGCGAAGAACGTATAACGAATAACGTAAAACGTCTGACGCTTTACATATAGCGTATAACGTATAACGTAAAACGTATAACGTATAACGTATAGCGAATAACGTAAAACGTATAACGCATAACGTATAACGTATAACATGTAACGAAGAACGTATAACGAATAACGTATAACGTATATCGTATAACGTATAAAGTAGAACGTATAACGTATGACGTATAACGTATAACGTATAACGTATAACGTATAACGTATAACATATAACGTATATCGTATAACGTACAACGTATAACGTATAACGTATAACGCATAACGTATAACGTATAACGTACAACGTATAACGTATAACGCATAACGTATAACGTATAACGTATAACGTATAACGTATAACGTATAACGTATAACGTATACCGTATAACGTATAACGTATAACGTATAACGTATATCGTAAAACGTATAACGTATGACGTATAAAGAATAACGTATAACGTATAACGTATAAAGAATAACGTATAACGTATAACGTATAACGAATAGCGCAAAACGTATAACGTATAACGCATAACGTATAACGTATAACGTGTAACGAAGAACGTATAACGAATAACGTATAACGTATATCGTATAACGTAGAACGTATAACGTATAACGTATTTCGTAAAACGTATAACGTATAACGTATAACGTATAACGTATAACGTATAACGTATAACGTATAACGTATAACGTATAACGTATACCGTCTAACGTATAACGTATAACGTATAACGTAAATCGTAAAACGTATAACGTATGACGTATAAAGAATAACGTATAACGTATAACGTATAAAGAATAACGTATAACGTATAACGCGTAACCAATAACGTAAAACGTATAACGCATAACGTATAACGTATAACGTGTAACGAAGAACGTATAACGAATAACGTATAACGTATATCGTATAACGTAGAACGTATAACGTATAACGTATAACGTATAACGTATAACGTATAACGTATAACGTATAACGTATATCGTATAACGTATGACGTATAACGTATAACGTATAACGTATAACGTATAACGTATAACGTATAACGAATAACGTAAAACGTATGACGCATTACATATTACGTATAACGTAGAACGTATAACGTATAACGTATATCGTAAAACGTATAACGTATAACGTATAACGTATAACGTATAACGTATAACGTATGACGTATAACGTATAACGTATACCGTATAACGTATAACGTATAACGTATAACGAATAACGTAAAACGTATAACGCATAACGTATAACGTATAACGTGTAACGAGGAACGTATAACGAATAACGTATAACGTATATCGTATAACGTAGAACGTATAACGTATAACGTATAACGTATAACGTATAACGTATAACGTATAACGTATAACGTATAACGTATAACGTATAACGTATAACGTATAACGTATAACGTATAACGTATAACGTATAACGTATAACGTATAACGTATAACGTATAACGTATAACGTATAACGTATAACGTATAACGTATAACGTATAACGTATAACGTATAACGTATAACGTATAACGTATAACGTATAACGTATAACGTATAACGTATAACGTATAACGTATAACGTATAACGTATAACGTATAACGTATAACGTATTACGTATAACGTATAACGTATAACGTATAACGTATAAAGAATAACGTATACCGTATAACGTATAACGTATAACGTATAACGTATAACGTATAACGTATAACGTATAACGTATAACGTATAACGTATAACGTATAACGTAAAACGTATAACGTATAACGTGTAACGAAGAACGTATAACGAATAACGTAAAACGTATGACGCTTTACATAGAGCGTTTAACGTATAACGTAAAACGTATAACGTATAACGTATAGCGAATAACGTAAAACGTATAACAGATAACGTATAACGTATAACATTTAACGAAGAACGTATAACGAATAACGTATAACGTATATCGTATAACGTATAAAGTAGAACATATAACGTATGACGTATAACGTATAACGTATAACGTATAACGTATAACGTATAACGTATAACGTATAACGTATAACGTATAACGTATAACGTATAACGTATAACGTATAACGTATAACGTATAACGTATAACGTATAACGTATAACGTATAACGTATAACGTATAACGTATAACGTATAACGTATAACGTATAACGTATAACGTATAACGTACAACGTATAACGTATAACGCATAACGTATAACGTATAACGTGTAACGAAGAACGTATAACGAATAACGTATAACGTATATCGTATAACGTAGAACGTATAACGTATAACGTATTTCGTAAAACGTATAACGTATAACGTATAACGTATAACGTATAACGTATAACGTATAACGTATAACGTATAACGTATAACGTATAACGTATACCGTATAACGTATAACGTATAACGTATAACGTAAATCGTAAAACGTATAACGTATGACGTATAAAGAATAACGTATAACGTATAACGTATAAAGAATAACGTATAACGTATAACGCGTAACCAATAACGTAAAACGTATAACGCATAACGTATAACGTATAACGTGTAACGAAGAACGTATAACGAATAACGTATAACGTATATCGTATAACGTAGAACGTATAACGTATAACGTATAACGTATAACGTATAACGTATAACGTATAACGTATATCGTATAACGTATGACGTATAACGTATAACGTATAACGTATAACGTATAACGTATAACGTATAACGAATAACGTAAAACGTATGACGCATTACATATTACGTATAACGTAGAACGTATAACGTATAACGTATATCGTAAAACGTATAACGTATAACGTATAACGTATAACGTATAACATATAACGTATGACGTATAACGTATAACGTATACCGTATAACGTATAACGTATAACGTATAACGAATAACGTAAAACGTATAACGCATAACGTATAACGTATAACGTGTAACGAGGAACGTATAACGAATAACGTATAACGTATATCGTATAACGTAGAACGTATAACGTATAACGTATAACGTATAACGTATAACGTATAACGTATAACGTATAACGTATAACGTATAACGTATAACGTATAACGTATAACGTATAACGTATAACGTATAACGTATAACGTATAACGTATAACGTATAACGTATAACGTATAACGTATAACGTATAACGTATAACGTATAACGTATAACGTATAACGTATAACGTGTAACGTATAACGTATAACGTATAACGTATAACGTATAACGTATTACGTATAACGTATAACGTATAACGTATAACGTATAAAGAATAACGTATACCGTATAACGTATAACGTATAACGTATAACGTATAACGTATAACGTATAACGTATAACGTATAACGTATAACGTATAACGTATAACGTATAACGTAAAACGTATAACGTATAACGTGTAACGAAGAACGTATAACGAATAACGTAAAACGTATGACGCTTTACATAGAGCGTTTAACGTATAACGTAAAACGTATAACGTATAACGTATAGCGAATAACGTAAAACGTATAACGCATAACGTATAACGTATAACATTTAACGAAGAACGTATAACGAATAACGTATAACGTATATCGTATAACGTATAAAGTAGAACATATAACGTATGACGTATAACGTATAACGTATAACGTATAACGTATAACGTATAACGTATAACGTATAACGTATAACGTATAACGTATAACGTATAACGTATAACGTATAACGTATAACGTATAACGTATAACGTATAACGTATAACGTATAACGTATAACGTATAACGTATAACGTATAACGTATAACGTATAACGTATAAAGTAGAACGTATAACGTATGACGTATAACGTATAACGTATAACGTAAAACGTATAACGCATAACGTATATCGTATACCGTATTACGTATAACGTATAACGTATAACGTATAACGTATAACGCATAACGAATAACGTATAACGTATAACCTATGACGTATAGCGTATAACGTATAACATATAACGTATATCGTATAACGTATAACGTATAACGTATAAAGTAGAACGTATAACGTATAACGTATAACGTATAACGTACAACGTATAACGTATAACGTATAACGTATAACGTATACCGTATAACGTATAACGTATAACGTATAACGTATAACGTATAACGTATAACGTATAACGTATAACGTACAACGTATAACGTAGAACGTATAACGTATAACGTATACCGTATAACGTATAACGTATACCGTATAACGTATAACGTAAAACGTATAACGTATAACGTGTAACGAAGAACGTATAACGAATAACGTAAAACGTATGACGCTTTACATATAGCGTATAACGTATAACGTAAAACGTATAACGTATAACGTATAGCGAATAACGTAAAACGTATAACGCATAACGTATAACGTATAACATGTAACGAAGAACGTATAACGAATAACGTATAACGTATATCGAATAACGTATAAAGTAGAACGTATAACGTATGACGTATAACGTATAACGTATAACGTATAACGTATAACGTATAACGTATAACATATAACGTATATCGTATAACGTATAACGTATAACGTATAACGTATAACGTATAACGTATAACGTATAACGTATAACGTATAACGTACAACGTATAACGTATAACGTATAACGTATAACGTATACCGTATAACGTATAACGTATAACGTATAACGTATAACGTATAACGTATAACGTATAACGTATAACGTACAACGTATAACGTATAACGTATAACGTATAACGTATAACGTATAATGTATAACGTATAACGTATAACGTATAACGTATAACGTATAACGTATACCGTATTACGTATAACGTATAACGTATAACGTATATCGTAAAACGTATAACGTATGACGTATAAAGAATAACGTATAACGTATAACGTATAACGTATAACGTAAATCGTAAAACGTATAACGTATGACGTATAAAGAATAACGTATAACGTATAACGTATAAAGAATAACGTATAACGTATAACGCGTAACGAATAACGTAAAACGTATAACGCATAACGTATAACGTATAACGTGTAACGAAGAACGTATAACGAATAACGTATAACGTATATCGTATAACGTAGAACGTATAATGTATAACGTATAACGCATAACGTATAACGTATAACGTATAACGTATAACGTATAACGTATAACGTATAACGTATAACGTATAACGTATAACGTATAACGTATAACGTATAACGAATAACGTAAAACGTATGACGCATTACATATTACGTATAACGTAGAACGTATAACGTATAACGTATATCGTAAAACGTATAACGTATAACGTATAACGTATAACGTATAACGTATAACGTATAACGTATAACGTATAACGTATAACGTATAACGTACACCGTATAACGTATAACGTATAACGTATAACCAATAACGTAAAACGTATAACGCATAACGTATAACGTATAACGTGTAACGAAGAACGTATAACGAATAACGTATAACGTATATCGTATAACGTAGAACGTATAACGTATAACGTATAACGTATAACGTATAACGTATAACGTATAACGTATAACGTATAACGTATAACGTATAACGTATAACGTATAACGTATAACGTATAACGTATAACGTATAACGTATAACGTATAACGTATAACGTATAACGTATTACGTATAACGTATAACGTATAACGTATAACGTATAACGTATAACGTATAAAGAATAACGTATACCGTATAACGTATAACGTATAACGTATAACGTATAACGTATAACGTATAACGTATAACGTATAACGTATAACATATAACGTATATCGTATAACGTATAACGTATAACGTATAACGTATAACGTATAACGTATAACGTATAACGAATAACGTATAACGTATAACGTATAACGTATAACGTATTACGTATAACGTATAACGTATAACGTATAACGTATAACGTATAACGTATAACGTATAACGTATAACGTATAACGTATAACGTATAACGTATAACGTATAACGTATAACGTATTACGTATAACGTATAACGTATAACGTATAACGTATAAAGAATAACGTATACCGTATAACGTATAACGTATAACGTATAACGTATAACGTATAACGTATAACGTATAACGTATAACGTATAACGTATAACGTATAACGTATAACGTATAACGTAAAACGTATAACGTATAACGTGTAACGAAGAACGTATAACGAATAACGTAAAACGTATGACGCTTTACATAGAGCGTTTAACGTATAACGTAAAACGTATAACGTATAACGTATAGCGAATAACGTAAAACGTATAACGCATAACGTATAACGTATAACATTTAACGAAGAACGTATAACGAATAACGTATAACGTATATCGTATAACGTATAAAGTAGAACATATAACGTATGACGTATAACGTATAACGTATAACGTATAACGTATAACGTATAACGTATAACGTATAACGTATAACGTATAACGTATAACGTATAACGTATAACGTATAACGTATAACGTATAACGTATAACGTATAACGTATAACGTATAACGTATAACGTATAACGTATAACGTATAACGTATAACGTATAACGTATAACGTATAACGTACAACGTATAACGTATAACGCATAACGTATAACGTATAACGTGTAACGAAGAACGTATAACGAATAACGTATAACGTATATCGTATAACGTAGAACGTATAACGTATAACGTATTTCGTAAAACGTATAACGCATAACGTATAACGTATAACGTATAACGTATAACGTATAACGTATAACGTATAACGTATAACGTATAACGTATACCGTATAACGTATATCGTATAACGTATAACGTAAATCGTAAAACGTATAACGTATGACGTATAAAGAATAACGTATATCGTATAACGTATAAAGAATAACGTATAACGTATAACGCGTAACCAATAACGTAAAACGTATAACGCATAACGTATAACGTATAACGTGTAACGAAGAACGTATAACGAATAACGTATAACGTATATCGTATAACGTAGAACGTATAACGTATAACGTATAACGTATAACGTATAACGTATAACGTATAACGTATATCGTATAACGTATGACGTATAACGTATAACGTATAACGTATAACGTATAACGTATAACGTATAACGAATAACGTAAAACGTATGACGCATTACATATTACGTATAACGTAGAACGTATAACGTATAACGTATATCGTAAAACGTATAACGTATAACGTATAACGTATAACGTATAACGTATAACGTATGACGTATAACGTATAACGTATACCGTATAACGTATAACGTATAACGTATAACGAATAACGTAAAACGTATAACGCATAACGTATAACGTATAACGTGTAACGAGGAACGTATAACGAATAACGTATAACGTATATCGTATAACGTAGAACGTATAACGTATAACGTATAACGTATAACGTATAACGTATAACGTATAACGTATAACGTATAACGTATAACGTATAACGTATAACGTATAACGTATAACGTATAACGTATAACGTATAACGTATAACGTATAACGTATAACGTATAACGTATAACGTATAACGTATAACGTATAACGTATAACGTATAACGTATAACGTATAACGTATAACGTGTAACGTATAACGTATAACGTATAACGTATAACGTATAACGTATTACGTATAACGTATAACGTATAACGTATAACGTATAAAGAATAACGTATACCGTATAACGTATAACGTATAACGTATAACGTATAACGTATAACGTATAACGTATAACGTATAACGTATAACGTATAACGTATAACGTATAACGTAAAACGTATAACGTATAACGTGTAACGAAGAACGTATAACGAATAACGTAAAACGTATGACGCTTTACATAGAGCGTTTAACGTATAACGTAAGACGTATAACGTATAACGTATAGCGAATAACGTAAAACGTATAACGCATAACGTATAACGTATAACATTTAACGAAGAACGTATAACGAATAACGTATAACGTATATCGTATAACGTATAAAGTAGAACATATAACGTATGACGTATAACGTATAACGTATAACGTATAACGTATAACGTATAACGTATAACGTATAACGTATAACGTATAACGTATAACGTATAACGTATAACGTATAACGTATAACGTATAACGTATAACGTATAACGTATAACGTATAACGTATAACGTATAACGTATAACGTATAACGTATAACGTATAACGTATAACGTATAACGTATAACGTATAACGTATAAAGTAGAACGTATAACGTATGACGTATAACGTATAACGTATAACGTAAAACGTATAACGCATAACGTATATCGTATACCGTATTACGTATAACGTATAACGTATAACGTATGACGTATAACGCATAACGAATAACGTATAACGTATAACCTATGACGTATAGCGTATAACGTATAACATATAACGTATATCGTATAACGTATAACGTATAACGTATAAAGTAGAACGTATAACGTATAACGTATAACGTATAACGTACAACGTATAACGTATAACGTATAACGTATAACGTATACCGTATAACGTATAACGTATAACGTATAACGTATAACGTATAACGTATAACGTATAACGTATAACGTACAACGTATAACGTATAACGTATAACGTATAACGTATACCGTATAACGTATAACGTATACCGTATAACGTATAACGTAAAACGTATAACGTATAACGTGTAACGAAGAACGTATAACGAATAACGTAAAACGTATGACGCTTTACATATAGCGTATAACGTATAACGTAAAACGTATAACGTATAACGTATAGCGAATAACGTAAAACGTATAACGCATAACGTATAACGTATAACATGTAACGAAGAACGTATAACGAATAACGTATAACGTATATCGAATAACGTATAAAGTAGAACGTATAACGTATGACGTATAACGTATAACGTATAACGTATAACGTATAACGTATAACGTATAACATATAACGTATATCGTATAACGTATAACGTATAACGTAAAACGTATAACGCATAACGTATAACGTATAACGTGTAACGAAGAACGTATAACGAATAACGTATAACGTATATCGTATAACGTAGAACGTATAATGTATAACGTATAACGCATAACGTATAACGTATAACGTATAACGTATAACGTATAACGTATAACGTATAACGTATAACGTATAACGTATAACGTATAACGTATAACGTATAACGAATAACGTAAAACGTATGACGCATTACATATTACGTATAACGTAGAACGTATAACGTATAACGTATATCGTAAAACGTATAACGTATAACGTATAACGTATAACGTATAACGTATAACGTATAACGTATAACGTATAACGTATAACGTATAACGTACACCGTATAACGTATAACGTATAACGTATAACGAATAACGTAAAACGTATAACGCATAACGTATAACGTATAACGTGTAACGAAGAACGTATAACGAATAACGTATAACGTATATCGTATAACGTATAACGTATAACGTATAACGTATTACGTATAACGTATAACGTATAACGTATAACGTATAACGTATAAAGAATAACGTATACCGTATAACGTATAACGTATAACGTATAACGTATAACGTATAACGTATAACGTATAACGTATAACGTATAACGTATAACGTATAACGTATAACGTATAACGTATAACGTAAAACGTATAACGTATAACGTGTAACGAAGAACGTATAACGAATAACGTAAAACGTATGACGCTTTACATATAGCGTATAACGTATAACGTAAAACGTATAACGTATAACGTATAGCGAATAACGTAAAACGTATAACGCATAACGTATAACGTATAACATTTAACGAAGAACGTATAACGAATAACGTATAACGTATATCGTATAACGTATAAAGTAGAACGTATAACGTATGACGTATAACGTATAACGTATAACGTAAACGTATAACGTATAACGTATAACGTATAACGTATAACGTATAACGTATAACGTATAACGTATAACGTATAACGTATAACGTATAACGTGTAACGTATAACGTATAACGTATAACGCATAACGAATAACGTATAACGTATAACCTATGACGTATAGCGTATAACGTATAACATATAACGTATATCGTATAACGTATAACGTATAACGTATAACGTATAACGTATAACGTATAACGTATAACGTATAACGTATAACGTATAACGTACAACGTATAACGTATAACGTATAACGTATAACGTATAAAGAATAACGTATAACGTATACCGTATAACGTATAACGTATAACGTATAACGTATAACGTATAACGTATAACGTATCACGAATAACGTAAAACGTATAACGCATAACGTATAACGTATAACGTGTAACGAAGAACGTATAACGAATAACGTAAAGCGTATTACGTATTACATATTTCGTATAACGTATAACGTGTATCGTATAACTTATGACGTATAACTTATAACGTATGACGTATATCGTATAACTTGTAACGAAAAACGTATAACGAATAACGTAAAACGTATAACGTATAACGTATAACGTATAACGTATAACGTATAACGTATAACGTATAAAGTAGAACGTATAACGTATGACGTATAACGTATAACGTATAACGTAAAACGTATAACGCATAACGTATATCGTATACCGTATAACGTATAACGTATAACGTATAACGTATAACGTATAACGCATAACGAATAACGTATAACGTATAACCTATGACGTATAGCGTATAACGTATAACATATAACGTATATCGTATAACGTATAACGTATAACGTATAACGTATAACGTATAACGTATAACGCATAACGTACAACGTATAACGTATAACGTATAACGTATAACGTATACCGTATAACGTATAACGTATAACGTCTAACGTATAACGTATAACGTATAACGTATAACGTATAACGTACAACGTATAACGTATAACGTATAACGTATAACGTATACCGTATAACGTATAACGTATACCGTATAACGTATAACGGAAAACGTATAACGTATAACGTGTAACGAAGAACGTATAACGAATAACGTAAAACGTATGACGCTTTACATATAGCGTATAACGTATAACGTAAAACGTATAACGTATAACGTATAGCGAATAACGTAAAACGTATAACGCATAACGCATAACGTATAACATGTAACGAAGAACGTATAACGAATAACGTATAACGTATAACGTATAACGTATAAAGTTGAACGTATAACGTATGACGTATAACGTATAACGTATAACGTAAAACGTATAACGCATAACGTATATCGTATACCGTATTACGTATAACGTATAACGTATAACGTATAACGTATAACGCATAACGAATAACGTATAACGTATAACCTATGACGTATAGCGTATAACGTATAACATATAACGTATATCGTATAACGTATAACGTATAACGTATAAAGTAGAACGTATAACGTATAACGTATAACGTATAACGTACAACGTATAACGTATAACGTATAACGTATAACGTATAACGTATACCGTATAACGTATAACGTATAACGTATAACGTATAACGTATAACGTATAACGTATAACGTATAACGTACAACGTATAACGTATAACGTATAACGTATAACGTATACCGTATAACGTATAACGTATACCGTATAACGTATAACGTAAAACGTATAACGTATAACGTGTAACGAAGAACGTATAACGAATAACGTAAAACGTATGACGCTTTACATATAGCGTATAACGTATAACGTAAAACGTATAACGTATAACGTATAGCGAATAACGTAAATCGTATAACGCATAACGTATAACGTATAACATGTAACGAAGAACGTATAACGAATAACGTATAACGTATATCGAATAACGTATAAAGTAGAACGTATAACGTATGACGTATAACGTATAACGTATAACGTATAACGTATAACGTATAACATATAACGTATATCGTATAACGTATAACGTATAACGTATAACGTATAACGTATAACGTATAACGTATAACGTATAACGTATAACGTATTACGTATAACGTATAACGTATAACGTATAACGTATAACGTATAAAGAATAACGTATACCGTATAACGTATAACGTATAACGTATAACGTATAACGTATAACGTATAACGTATAACGTATAACGTATAACGTATAACGTATAACGTATAACGTATTACGTATAACGTATAACGTATAACGTATAACGTATAACGTATAAAGAATAACGTATACCGTATAACGTATAACGTATAACGTATAACGTATAACGTATAACGTATAGCGTATAACGTGTAACGTATAACGTATAACGTATAACGTATAACGTATAACGTATAACGTAAAACGTATAACGTATAACGTGTAACGAAGAACGTACAACGAATAACGTAAAACGTGTGACGCTTTACATATAGCGTATAACGTATAACGTAAAACGTATAACGTATAACGTATAGCGAATAACGTAAAACGTATAACGCATAACGTATAACGTATAACATGTAACGAAGAACGTATAACGAATAACGTATAACGTATATCGTATAACGTATAAAGTAGAACGTATAACGTATGACGTATAACGTATAACGTATAACGTATAACGTATAACGTATAACGTATAACATATAACGTATATCGTATAACGTATAACGTATAACGTATAACGTATAACGTATAACGTATGACGTATAAAGAATAACGTATAACGTATAACGTATAAAGAGTAACGTATAAAGTATAACGTATAACGAATAACGTAAAACGTATAACGTATAACGCATAACGTATAACGTATAACGTGTAACGAAGAACGTATAACGAATAACGTATAACGTATATCGTATAACGTAGAAGGTATAACGTATAACGTATATCGTAAAACGTATAACGTATAACGTATAACGTATAACGTATAACGTATAACGTATAACGTATAACGTATAACGTATAACGTATAACGTATAACGTATAACGTATACCGTATAACGTATAACGTACAACGTATAACGTAAATCGTAAAACGTATAACGTATGACGTATAAAGAATAACGTATAACGTATAACGTATAAAGAATAACGTATAACGTATAACGCGTAACGAATAACGTAAAACGTATAACGTATAACGTATAACGTATAACGTATAACGTATAACGTATAACGTATAACGTATAACGTATAACGAATAACGTAAAACGTATGACGCATTACATATTACGTATAACGTAGAACGTATAACGTATAACGTATATCGTAAAACGTATAACGTATAACGTATAACGTATAACGTATAACGTATAACGTATAACGTATAACGTATAACGTATACCGTATAACGTATAACGTATAACGTATAACGAATAACGTAAAACGTATAACGCATAACGTATAACGTATAACGTGTAACGAAGAACATATAACGAATAACGTATAACGTATATCGTATAACGTAGAACGTATAACGTATAACGTAGAACGTATAACGTATAACGTATAACGTATAACGTATAACGTATAACGTATAACGTATAACGTATAACGTATAACGTATAACGTATAACGTATAACGTATAACGTATAACGTATAACGTATAACGTATAACGTATAACGTATAACGTATAACGTATAACGTATAACGTATAACGTATTACGTATAACGTATAACCTATAACGTATAACGTATAACGTATAACGTATGACGTATAACGTAGAACGTAGAACGTATAACGAATAACGTATATCGTAAAACGTATAACGTAGAACGTATAACGTATAACGTAGAACGTATAACGTATAACGTATAACGTATAACGTATAACGTATAACGTATAACGTATAACGTATAACGTGTAACGTATAACGTATAACGTATAACGTATAACGTATAACGTATAACGTATGACGTATAACGTATAACGTATAACCTATGATGTATAACGTATAACGTATAACGTATAACGTATAACGTATAACGTATAACGTATAACGTATAACCTATAACGTATAACGTGTAACGAAGAACGTATAACGAATAACGTAAAACGTATAACGCATAACATGTAACGTATAACGTATCACGTATAACGTATAACGTATAACGTATAACGTATAACGAATAACGTATAACGAATAACGTAAAACGTATAACGCATAACGTATAACGTATAACGTATAACGTATAACGTATAACGTATACCGTATAACGTACAACGTATAACGTATAACGTATAACGTATAACGTATAACGTATAACGTATAACGTATAACGTACAACGTATAACGTATAACGTATAACGTATAACGTATACCGTATAACGTATAACGTATAACGTATAACGTATAACGTATAACGTATAACGTATAACGTATAACGTATACCGTATAACGTATAACGTATAACGTATAACGTATAACGTATAACGTATAACGTATAACGTATAACGTATAACGTATAACGTATAACGTATACCGTATAACGTATAACGTATAACGTATAACGTATATCGTAAAACGTATAACGTATGACGTATAAAGAATAACGTATAACGTATAACGTATAAAGAGTAACGTATAACGTATAACGTATAACGAATAACGTAAAACGTATAACGTATAACGCATAACGTATAACGTATAACGTGTAACGAAGAACGTATAACGAATAACGTATAACGTATATCGTATAACGTAGAACGTATAACGTATAACGTATATCGTAAAACGTATAACGTATAACGTATAACGTATAACGTATAACGTATAACGTATAACGTATAACGTATAACGTATAACGTATAACGTATAACGTATAACGTAGAACGTATAACGTATAACGTAGAACGTATAACGTATAACGTATAACGTATAACGTATAACGTATAACGTATAACGTATAACGTATAACGTATAACGTATGACGTATAACGTAGAACGTAGAACGTATAACGAATAACGTATATCGTAAAACGTATAACGTAGAACGTATAACGTATAACGTAGAACGTATAACGTATAACGTATAACGTATAACGTATAACGTATAACGTATAACGTATAACGTATAACGTGTAACGTATAACGTATAACGTATAACGTATAACGTATAACGTATAACGTATGACGTATAACGTATAACGTATAACCTATGATGTATAACGTATAACGTATAACGTATAACGTATAACGTATAACGTATAACCTATAACGTATAACGTGTAACGAAGAACGTATAACGAATAACGTAAAACGTATAACGCATAACATGTAACGTATAACGTATCACGTATAACGTATAACGTATAACGTATAACGTATAACGAATAACGTATAACGAATAACGTAAAACGTATAACGCATAACGTATAACGTATAACGTATAACGTATAACGTATAACGTATACCGTATAACGTACAACGTATACCGTATAACGTATAACGTATAACGTATAACGTATAACGTATAACGTATAACGTACAACGTATAACGTATAACGTATAACGTATAACGTATACCGTATAACGTATAACGTATAACGTATAACGTATAACGTATAACGTATAACGTATAACGTATAACGTACAACGTATAACGTATAACGTATAACGTATAACGTATAACGTATAACGTATAACGTATAACGTATAACGTATAACGTATAACGTATAACGTATACCGTATAACGTATAACGTATAACGTATAACGTATATCGTAAAACGTATAACGTATGACGTATAAAGAATAACGTATAACGTATAACGTATAAAGAGTAACGTATAACGTATAACGTATAACGAATAACGTAAAACGTATAACGTATAACGCATAACGTATAACGTATAACGTGTAACGAAGAACGTATAACGAATAACGTATAACGTATATCGTATA
The DNA here is from genome assembly GCF_051014685.1 of Ptiloglossa arizonensis. Taxonomy (NCBI): domain Eukaryota; kingdom Metazoa; phylum Arthropoda; class Insecta; order Hymenoptera; family Colletidae; genus Ptiloglossa; species Ptiloglossa arizonensis. Next base: position 92,537 of record NW_027478598.1, on the reverse strand, counting down.
ACGTAGAACGTATAACGTATAACGTATATCGTAAAACGTATAACGTATAACGTATAACGTATAACGTATAACGTATAACGTATAACGTATAACGTATAACGTATAACGTATAACGTATAACGTATACCGTATAACGTATAACGTATAACGTATAACGTAAATCGTAAAACGTATAACGTATGACGTATAAAGAATAACGTATAACGTATAACGTATAAAGAATAACGTATAACGTATAACGCGTAACGAATAACGTAAAACGTATAACGCATAACGTATAACGTATAACGTGTAACGAAGAACGTATAACGAATAACGTAAAACGTATAACGCATAACGTATAACGTATAACGTAGAACGTATAACGTATAACGTATAACGTATAACGTATAACGTATAACGTATAACGTATAACGTATAACGTGTAACGTATAACGTATAACGTATAACGTATAACGTATAACGTATAACGTATGACGTATAACGTATAACGTATAACCTATGATGTATAACGTATAACGTATAACGTATAACGTATAACGTATAACGTATAACGTATAACCTATAACGTATAACGTGTAACGAAGAACGTATAACGAATAACGTAAAACGTATAACGCATAACATGTAACGTATAACGTATCACGTATAACGTATAACGTATAACGTATAACGTATAACGAATAACGTATAACGAATAACGTAAAACGTATAACGCATAACGTATAACGTATAACGTATAACGTATAACGTATAACGTATACCGTATAACGTACAACGTATAACGTATAACGTATAACGTATAACGTATAACGTATAACGTATAACGTATAACGTACAACGTATAACGTATAACGTATAACGTATAACGTATACCGTATAACGTATAACGTATAACGTATAACGTATAACGTATAACGTATAACGTATAACGTATAACGTATACCGTATAACGTATAACGTATAACGTATAACGTATAACGTATAACGTATAACGTATAACGTATAACGTATAACGTATAACGTATAACGTATACCGTATAACGTATAACGTATAACGTATAACGTATATCGTAAAACGTATAACGTATGACGTATAAAGAATAACGTATAACGTATAACGTATAAAGAGTAACGTATAACGTATAACGTATAACGAATAACGTAAAACGTATAACGTATAACGCATAACGTATAACGTATAACGTGTAACGAAGAACGTATAACGAATAACGTATAACGTATATCGTATAACGTAGAACGTATAACGTATAACGTATATCGTAAAACGTATAACGTATAACGTATAACGTATAACGTATAACGTATAACGTATAACGTATAACGTATAACGTATAACGTATAACGTATAACGTATACCGTATAACGTATAACGTATAACGTATAACGTAAATCGTAAAACGTATAACGTATGACGTATAAAGAATAACGTATAACGTATAACGTATAAAGAATAACGTATAACGTATAACGCGTAACGAATAACGTAAAACGTATAACGCATAACGTATAACGTATAACGTGTAACGAAGAACGTATAACGAATAACGTAAAACGTATAACGCATAACGTATAACGTATAACGTGTAACGAAGAACGCGTAACGAATAACGTAAAACGTATAACGCATAACGTATAACGTATAACGTGTAACGAAGAACGTATAACGAATAACGTATAACGTATATCGTATAACGTATAACGTATAACGTATAACGTATGACGTATAACGTAGAACGTATATTGTAAAACGTATAACGTATAACGTATAACGTATAACGTATAACGTATAACGTATAACGTATAACGTATAACGTATAACGTGTAACGTATAACGTATAACGTATAACGTATAACGTATAACGTATAACCTATAACGTATAACGTATAACGTATAACGTATAACGTATAACGTATAACGTATAACGTATAACGTATAACGTAGAACGTATAACGTATAACGTAGAACGTATAACGTATAACGTATAACGTATAACGTATAACGTATAACGTATAACGTATAACGTATAACGTATAACGTATGACGTATAACGTAGAACGTAGAACGTATAACGAATAACGTATATCGTAAAACGTATAACGTAGAACGTATAACGTATAACGTAGAACGTATAACGTATAACGTATAACGTATAACGTATAACGTATAACGTATAACGTATAACGTATAACGTGTAACGTATAACGTACAACGTATAACGTATAACGTATAACGTATAACGTATGACGTATAACGTATAACGTATAACCTATGATGTATAACGTATAACGTATAACGTATAACGTATAACGTATAACGTATAACCTATAACGTATAACGTGTAACGAAGAACGTATAACGAATAACGTAAAACGTATAACGCATAACATGTAACGTATAACGTATCACGTATAACGTATAACGTATAACGTATAACGTATAACGAATAACGTATAACGAATAACGTAAAACGTATAACGCATAACGTATAACGTATAACGTATAACGTATAACGTATAACGTATACCGTATAACGTACAACGTATAACGTATAACGTATAACGTATAACGTATAACGTATAACGTATAACGTATAACGTACAACGTATAACGTATAACGTATAACGTATAACGTATACCGTATAACGTATAACGTATAACGTATAACGTATAACGTATAACGTATAACGTATAACGTATAACGTACAACGTATAACGTATAACGTATAACGTATAACGTATAACGTATAACGTATAACGTATAACGTATAACGTATAACGTATAACGTATAACGTATACCGTATAACGTATAACGTATAACGTATAACGTATATCGTAAAACGTATAACGTATGACGTATAAAGAATAACGTATAACGTATAACGTATAAAGAGTAACGTATAACGTATAACGTATAACGAATAACGTAAAACGTATAACGTATAACGCATAACGTATAACGTATAACGTGTAACGAAGAATGTATAACGAATAACGTATAACGTATATCGTATAACGTAGAACGTATAACGTATAACGTATATCGTAAAACGTATAACGTATAACGTATAACGTATAACGTATAACGTATAACGTATAACGTATAACGTATAACGTATAACGTATAACGTATAACGTATACCGTATAACGTATAACGTATAACGTATAACGTAAATCGTAAAACGTATAACGTATGACGTATAAAGAATAACGTATAACGTATAACGTATAAAGAATAACGTATAACGTATAACGCGTAACGAATAACGTAAAACGTATAACGCATAACGTATAACGTATAACGTGTAACGAAGAACGTATAACGAATAACGTAAAACGTATAACGCATAACGTATAACGTATAACGTGTAACGAAGAACGCGTAACGAATAACGTAAAACGTATAACGCATAACGTATAACGTATAACGTGTAACGAAGAACGTATAACGAATAACGTATAACGTATATCGTATAACGTATAACGTATAACGTATAACGTATGACGTATAACGTAGAACGTATATTGTAAAACGTATAACGTATAACGTATAACGTATAACGTATAACGTATAACGTATAACGTATAACGTATAACGTATAACGTGTAACGTATAACGTATAACGTATAACGTATAACGTATAACGTATAACCTATAACGTATAACGTATAACGTATAACGTATAACGTATAACGTAGAACGTAGAACGTATAACCTATAACGGATATCGTAAAACGTATAACGTATAACGTATAACGTATAACGTATAACGTATAACGTATAACGTATAACGTATAACGTATAACGTATAACGAATAACGTATAACGTAAAACGTATGACGTATAACGTATAACGTATAACCTATGATGTATAACGTATAACGTATAACGTATAACGTATAACGTATAACGTATAACCTATAACGTATAACGTGTAACGAAGAACGTATAACGAATAACGTAAAACGTATAACGCATAACATGTAACGTATAACGTATCACGTATAACGTATAACGTATAACGTATAACGTATAACGAATAACGTATAACGAATAACGTAAAACGTATAACGCATAACGTATAACGTATAACGTATAACGTATAACGTATAACGTATACCGTATAACGTACAACGTATAACGTATAACGTATAACGTATAACGTATAACGTATAACGTATAACGTATAACGTATAACGTATACCGTATAACGTATAACGTATAACGTATAACGTATATCGTAAAACGTATAACGTATGACGTATAAAGAATAACGTATAACGTATAACGTATAAAGAGTAACGTATAACGTATAACGTATAACGAATAACGTAAAACGTATAACGTATAACGCATAACGTATGACGTATAACGTGTAACGAAGAACGTATAACGAATAACGTATAACGTATATCGTATAACGTAGAACGTATAACGTATAACGTATATCGTAAAACGTATAACGTATAACGTATAACGTATAACGTATAACGTATAACGTATAACGTATAACGTATAACGTATAACGTATAACGTATAATGTATAACGTATACCGTATAACGTATAACGTATAACGTATAACGTAAATCGTAAAACGTATAACGTATGACGTATAAAGAATAACGTATAACGTATAACGTATAAAGAATAACGTATAACGTATAACGCGTAACGAATAACGTAAAACGTATAACGCATAACGTATAACGTATAACGTGTAACGAAGAACGTATAACGAATAACGTAAAACGTATAACGCATAACGTATAACGTATAACGTGTAACGAAGAACGCGTAACGAATAACGTAAAACGTATAACGTATAACGTATAACGTAGAACGTATAACGTATAACGTATAACGTATAACGTATAACGTATAACGTATAACGTATAACGTATAACGTATAACGTATAACGTATAACGTATAACGTATAACGTATAACGTATAACGAATAACGTAAAACGTATGACGCTTTACATATTACGTATAACGTAGAACGTATAACGTATAACGTATATCGTAAAACGTATAACGTATAACGTATAACGTATAACGTATAACGTATAACGTATAACGTATAACGTATAACGTATAACGTATACCGTATAACGTATAACGTATAACGTATAACGAATAACGTAAAACGTATAACGCATAACGTATAACGTATAACGTGTAACGAAGAACGTATAACGAATAACGTATAACGTATATCGTATAACGTAGAACGTATAACGTATAACGTAGAACGTATAACGTATAACGTATAACGTATAACGTATAACGTATAACGTATAACGTATAACGTATAACGTATAACGTATAACGTATAACGTATAACGTATAACGTATAACGTATAACGTATAACGTATAACGTATAACGTATAACGTATAACGTATAACGTATAACGTATAACGTATAACGTATTACGTACAACGTATAACCTATAACGTATAACGTATAACGTATAACGTATGACGTATAACGTAGAACGTAGAACGTATAACGAATAGCGTATATCGTAAAACGTATAACGTATAACGTATAACGTATAACGTATAACGTATAACGTATAACGTATAACGTATAACGTATAACGTATAACGTATAACGTATGACGTATAACGTAGAACGTATATTGTAAAACGTATAACGTATAACGTATAACGTATAACGTATAACGTATAACGTATAACGTATAACGTATAACGTATAACATGTAACGTATAACGTATAACGTATAACGTATAACGTATAAAGTATAACCTATATCGTATAACGTATAACGTATAACGTATAACGTATAACGTAGAACGTAGAACGTATAACCTATAACGGATATCGTAAAACGTATAACGTATAACGTATAACGTATAACGTATAACGTATAACGTATAACGTATAACGTATAACGTATAACGTATAACGTATAACGAATAACGTATAACGTAAAACGTATGACGTATAACGTATAACGTATAACCTATGATGTATAACGTATAACGTATAACGTATAACGTATAACGTGTAACGAAGAACGTATAACGAATAACGTAAAACGTATGACGCTTTACATATAGCGTATAACGTATAACGTAAAACGTATAACGTATAACGTATAGCGAATAACGTAAAACGTATAACGCATAACGTATAACGTATAACATTTAACGAAGAACGTATAACGAATAACGTATAACGTATATCGTATAACGTATAAAGTAGAACGTATAACGTATGACGTATAACGTATAACGTATAACGTAAACGTATAACGTATAACGTATAACGTATAACGTATAACGTATAACGTATAACGTATAACGTATAACGTATAACGTATAACGTATAACGTATAACGTGTAACGTATAACGTATAACGTATAACGCATAACGAATAACGTATAACGTATAACCTATGACGCATAGCGTATAACGTATAACATATAACGTATATCGTATAACGTATAACGTATAACGTATAACGTATAACGTATAACGTATAACGTATAACGTATAACGTATAACGTACAACGTATAACGTATAACGTATAACGTATAACGTATAAAGAATAACGTATAACGTATACCGTATAACGTATAACGTATAACGTATAACGTATAACGTATAACGTATCACGAATAACGTAAAACGTATAACGCATAACGTATAACGTATAACGTGTAACGAAGAACGTATAACGAATAACGTAAAGCGTATTACGTATTACATATTTCGTATAACGTATAACGTGTATCGTATAACTTATGACGTATAACTTATAACGTATGACGTATATCGTATAACTTGTAACGAAAAACGTATAACGAATAACGTAAAACGTATAACGTATAACGTATAACGTATAACGTATAACGTATAGCGTATAACGTATAAAGTAGAACGTATAACGTATGACGTATAACGTATAACGTATAACGTAAAACGTATAACGCATAACGTATATCGCATACCGTATAACGTATAACGTATAACGTATAACGTATAACGTATAACGCATAACGAATAACGTATAACGTATAACCTATGACGTATAGCGTATAACGTATAACATATAACGTATATCGTATAACGTATAACGTATAACGTATAACGTATAACGTATAACGTATAACGTATAACGTATAACGTACAACGTATAACGTATAACGTATAACGTATAACGTATACCGTATAACGTATAACGTATAACGTATAACGTATAACGTATAACGTATAACGTATAACGTATAACGTACAACGTATAACGTATAACGTATAACGTATAACGTATACCGTATAACGTATAACGTATACCGTATAACGTATAACGGAAAACGTATAACGTATAACGTGTAACGAAGAACGTATAACGAATAACGTAAAACGTATGACGCTTTACATATAGCGTATAACGTATAACGTAAAACGTATAACGTATAACGTATAGCGAATAACGTAAAACGTATAACGCATAACGCATAACGTATAACATGTAACGAAGAACGTATAACGAACAACGTATAACGTATAACGTATAACGTATAAAGTTGAACGTATAACGTATGACGTATAACGTATAACGTATAACGTAAAACGTATAACGCATAACGTATATCGTATACCGTATTACGTATAACGTATAACGTATAACGTATAACGTATAACGCATAACGAATAACGTATAACGTATAACCTATGACGTATAGCGTATAACGTATAACGTATAACGTATATCGTATAACGTATAACGTATAACGTATAAAGTAGAACGTATAACGTATAACGTATAACGTATAACGTACAACGTATAACGTATAACGTATAACGTATAACGTATAACGTATACCGTATAACGTATAACGTATAACGTATAACGTATAACGTATAACGTATATCGTATAACGTATAACGTATAACGTATAACGTATAACGTATAACGTATAACGTATAACGTATAACGTATAAAGTATTACGTATAACGTATAACGTATAACGTATAACGTATAACGTATAAAGAATAACGTATACCGTATAACGTATAACGTATAACGTATAACGTATAACGTATAACGTATAACGTATAACGTATAACGTATAACGTATAACGTATAACGTATAACGTATTACGTATAACGTATAACGTATAACGTATAACGTATAACGTATAACGTATAACGTATAAAGAATAACGTATACCGTATAACGTATAACGTATAACGTATAACGTATAACGTATAACGTATAGCGTATAACGTGTAACGTATAACGTATAACGTATAACGTATAACGTATAACGTATAACGTATAACGTAAAACGTATAACGTATAACGTGTAACGAAGAACGTACAACGAATAACGTAAAACGTATGACGCTTTACATATAGCGTATAACGTATAACGTAAAACGTATAACGTATAACGTATAGCGAATAACGTAAAACGTATAACGCATAACGTATAACGTATAACATGTAACGAAGAACGTATAACGAATAACGTATAACGTATATCGTATAACGTATAAAGTAGAACGTATAACGTATGACGTATAACGTATAACGTATAACGTATAACGTATAACGTATAACGTATAACATATAACGTATATCGTATAACGTATAACGTATAACGTATAACGTATAACGTATAACGTATGACGTATAAAGAATAACGTATAACGTATAACGTATAAAGAGTAACGTATAAAGTATAACGTATAACGAATAACGTAAAACGTATAACGTATAACGCATAACGTATAACGTATAACGTGTAACGAAGAACGTATAACGAATAACGTATAACGTATATCGTATAACGTAGAACGTATAACGTATAACGTATATCGTAAAACGTATAACGTATAACGTATAACGTATAACGTATAACGTATAACGTATAACGTATAACGTATAACGTATAACGTATAACGTATAACGTATAACGTATAACGTATACCGTATAACGTATAACGTACAACGTATAACGTAAATCGTAAATCGTATAACGTATGACGTACAAAGAATAACGTATAACGTATAACGTATAAAGAATAACGTATAACGTATAACGCGTAACGAATAACGTAAAACGTATAACGCATAACGTATAACGTATAACGTGTAACGAAGAACGTATAACGAATAACGTATAACGTATATCGTATAACGTAGAACGTATAACGTATAACGTATAACGTATAACGTACAACGTATAACGTATAACGTATAACGTATAACGTATAACGTATAACGTATAACGTATAACGTATAACGTATAACGTATAACGTATAACGAATAACGTAAAACGTATGACGCATTACATATTACGTATAACGTAGAACGTATAACGTATAACGTATATCGTAAAACGTATAACGTATAACGTATAACGTATAACGTATAACGTATAACGTATAACGTATAACGTATAACGTATAACGTATACCGTATAACGTATAACGTATAACGTATAACGAATAACGTAAAACGTATAACGCATAACGTATAACGTATAACGTGTAACGAAGAACATATAACGAATAACGTATAACGTATATCGTATAACGTAGAACGTATAACGTATAACGTAGAACGTATAACGTATAACGTATAACGTATAACGTATAACGTATAACGTATAACGTATAACGTATAACGTATAACGTATAACGTATAACGTATAACGTAAAACGTATAACGTATAACGTATAACGTATAACGTATAACGTATAACGTATAACGTATTACGTATAACGTATAACCTATAACGTATAACGTATAACGTATAACGTATGACGTATAACGTAGAACGTAGAACGTATAACGAATAACGTATATCGTAAAACGTATAACGTATAACGTATAACGTATAACGTATAACGTATAACGTATAACGTATAACGTATAACGTATAACGTATAACGTATGACGTATAACGTAGAACGTATATTGTAAAACGTATAACGTATAACGTATAACGTATAACGTATAACGTATAACGTATAACGTATAACGTGTAACGTATAACGTATAACGTATAACGTATAACGTATAACGTATAACCTATAACGTATAACGTATAACGTATAACGTATAACGTATAACGTAGAACGTAGAACGTATAACCTATAACGGATATCGTAAAACGTATAACGTATAACGTATAACGTATAACGTATAACGTATAACGTATAACGTATAACGTATAACGTATAACGTATAACGAATAACGTATAACGTAAAGCGTATGACGTATAACGTATAACGTATAACCTATGATGTATAACGTATAACGTATAACGTATAACGTATAACGTATAACGTATAACCTATAACGTATAACGTGTAACGAAGAACGTATAACGAATAACGTAAAACGTATAACGCATAACATGTAACGTATAACGTATCACGTATAACGTATAACGTATAACGTATAACGTATAACGAATAACGTATAACGAATAACGTAAAACGTATAACGCATAACGTATAACGTATAACGTATAACGTATAACGTATAACGTATACCGTATAACGTACAACGTATAACGTATAACGTATAACGTATAACGTATAACGTATAACGTATAACGTATAACGTATAACGTACAACGTATAACGTATAACGTATAACGTATAACGTATAACGTATAACGTATACCGTATAACGTATAACGTATAACGTATAACGTATAACGTATAACGTATAACGTATAACGTATAACGTACAACGTATAACGTATAACGTATAACGTATAACGTATAACGTATAACGTATAACGTATAACGTATAACGTATAACGTATAACGTATAACGTATACCGTATAACGTATAACGTATAACGTATAACGTATATCGTAAAACGTATAACGTATGACGTATAAAGAATAACGTATAACGTATAACGTATAAAGAGTAACGTATAGCGTATAACGTATAACGAATAACGTAAAACGTATAACGTATAACGCATAACGTATAACGTATAACGTGTAACGAAGAACGTATAACGAATAACGTATAACGTATATCGTATAACGTAGAACGTATAACGTATAACGTATATCGTAAAACGTATAACGTATAACGTATAACGTATAACGTATAACGTATAACGTATAACGTATAACGTATAACGTATAACGTATAACGTATAACGTATAACGTATAACGTATACCGTATAACGTATAACGTATAACGTATAACGTAAATCCTAAAACGTATAACGTATGACGTATAAAGAATAACGTATAACGTATAACGTATAAAGAATAACGTATAACGTATAACGCGTAACGAATAACGTAAAACGTATAACGCATAACGTATAACGTATAACGTGTAACGCAGAACGTATAACGAATAACGTAAAACGTATAACGCATAACGTATAACGTATAACGTGTGACGAAGAACGCTTAACGAATAACGTAAAACGTATAACGCATAACGTATAACGTATAACGTGTAACGAAGAACGTATAACGAATAACGTATAACGTATATCGTATAACGTAGAACGTATAACGTATAACGTATAACGTATAACGTATAACGTATAACGTATAACGTATAACGTATAACGTATAACGTATAACGTATAACGTATAACGTATAACGTATAACGTATAACGTATAACGAATAACGTAAAACGTATGACGCATTACATATTACGTATAACGTAGAACGTATAACGTATAACGTATATCGTAAAACGTATAACGTATAACGTATAACGTATAACGTATAACGTATAACGTATAACGTATAACGTATAACGTATAACGTATAACGTATAACGTATAACGAATAACGTATAACGTAAAACGTATGACGTATAACGTATAACGTATAACGTATAACGTATAACGTATAACGTATAACGTATAACGTATAACGTATAACGTATAACGTATAACGTATAACGTATAACGTATAACGTATAACGTATAACGTAAAGCGTATGACGTATAACGTATAACGTATAACCTATGATGTATAACGTATAACGTATAACGTATAACGTATAACGTATAACGTATAACCTATAACGTATAACGTGTAACGAAGAACGTATAACGAATAACGTAAAACGTATAACGCATAACATGTAACGTATAACGTATAACGTATAACGTATAACGTATAACGTATAACGTATAACGTATAACGTATAACGTATAACGTATAACGTATAACGTATAACGTATAACGTATAACGTATAACGTATAACGTATAACGTATAACGTATAACGTATAACGTATAACGTATAACGTATAACGTATAACGTATAACGTATTACGTACAACGTATAACCTATAACGTATAACGTATAACGTATAACGTATGACGTATAACGTAGAACGTAGAACGTATAACGAATAACGTATATCGTAAAACGTATAACGTATAACGTATAACGTATAACGTATAACGTATAACGTATAACGTATAACGTATAACGTATAACGTATAACGTATGACGTATAACGTAGAACGTATATTGTAAAACGTATAACGTATAACGTATAACGTATAACGTATAACGTATAACGTATAACGTATAACGTATAACGTATAACGTGTAACGTATAACGTATAACGTATAACGTATAACGTATAAAGTATAACCTATATCGCATAACGTATAACGTATAACGTATAACGTATAACGTAGAACGTAGAACGTATAACCTATAACGGATATCGTAAAACGTATAACGTATAACCTATAACGCATAACGTATAACGTATAACGTATAACGTATAACGTATAACGTATAACGAATAACGTATAACGTAAAACGTATGACGTATAACGTATAACGTATAACCTATGATGTATAACGTATAACGTATAACGTATAACGTATAACGTATAACGTATAACCTATAACGTATAACGTGTAACGAAGAACGTATAACGAATAACGTAAAACGTATAACGCATAACATGTAACGTATAACGTATCACGTATAACGTATAACGTATAACGTATAACGTATAACGAATAACGTATAACGAATAACGTAAAACGTATAACGCATAACGTATAACGTATAACGTATAACGTATAACGTATAACGTATAACGTGTAACGTATAACGTATAACGTATAACGTATAACGTATAACGTATAACCTATAACGTATAACGTATAACGTATAACGTATAACGTATAACGTAGAACGTAGAACGTATAACCTATAACGGATATCGTAAAACGTATAACGTATAACCTATAACGTATAACGTATAACGTATAACGTATAACGTATAACGTATAACGTATAACGTATAACGAATAACGTATAACGTAAAACGTATGACGTATAACTTATAACGTATAACCTATGATGTATAACGTATAACGTATAACGTATAACGTATAACGTATAACGTATAACCTATAACGTATAACGTGTAACGAAGAACGTATAACGAATAACGTAAAACGTATAACGCATAACATGTAACGTATAACGTATCACGTATAACGTATAACGTATAACGTATAACGTATAACGTATAACGTGTAACGAAGAACGTATAACGAATAACGTAAAACGTATGACGCTTTACATATAGCGTATAACGTATAACGTAAAACGTATAACGTATAACGTATAGCGAATAACGTAAAACGTATAACGTATAACGTATACCGTATAACGTATAACGTATAACGTATAACGTATATCGTAAAACGTATAACGTATGACGTATAAAGAATAACGTATAACGTATAACGTATAAAGAATAACGTATAACGTATAACGCGTAACGAAAAACGTAAAACGTATAACGCATTACGTATAACGTATAACGTATAACGTATATCGTATAACGTATAAAGTAGAACGTATAACGTATGACGTATAACGTATAACGTATAACGTATAACGTATAACGTATAACATATAACGTATATCGTATAACGTATAACGTATAACGTATAACGTATAACGTATAACGTATAACGTATAATGTATAACGTATAACGTATAACGTATAACGTACAACGTATAACGTATAACGTATAACGTATAACGTATAACGTATAACGTATAACGTACAACGTATAACGTATAACGTATAACGTATAACGTATACCGTATAACGTATAACGTATAACGTATAACGTATAACGTATAACGTATAACGTATAACGTATAACGTACAACGTATAACGTATAACGTATAACGTATAACGTATAACGTATAACGTATAACGTATAACGTATAACGTATAACGTATACCGTATAACGTATAACGTATAACGTATAACGTATAACGTATATCGTAAAACGTATAACGTATAACGTATAACGTATAACGTATAACGTATAACGTATAACGTATAACGTATAACGTATAACGTATAACGTATACCGTATAACGTATAACGTATAACATATAACGTATAACGTAAATCGTAAAACGTATAACGTATGACGTATAAAGAATAACGTATAACGTATAACGTATAAAGAATAACGTATAACGTATAACGCGTAACGAATAACGTAAAACGTATAACGCATAACGTATAACGTATAACGTGTAACGAAGAACGTATAACGAATAACGTATAACGTATATCGTATAACGTAGAACGTATAACGTATAACGTATAACGTATAACGTATAACGTATAACGTATAACGTTTAACGTATAACGAATAACGTAAAACGTATGACGCATTACATATTACGTATAACGTAGAACGTATAACGTATAACGTATATCGTAAAACGTATAACGTATAACGTATGACGTATAACGTATATCGTATAACGTATAACGTACAACGTATACCGTAAAACGTATAACGTATAACGTATAACGTATAACGTATAACGTATAACGTATAACGTATAACGTATAACGTATTACGTATAACGTATAACATATAACGTATAACGTATAACGTATAACGTATAACGTATAACGTATAACGTATAACGTATAACGTATAACGTATAACGTATAACGTATAACGTATAACGTATACCGTATAACGTGTAACGTATAACGTGTAACGTAAAACGTATAACGTATAACGTATAACGTATAACGTATAACCTATAACGTATAACGTATAACGTATAACGTATAACGTATAACGTATAACGTATAACGTATAACGTATAACGTATAACGTATAACGTATAACGTATAACGTATAACGTATAACGTATAACGTATAACGTATAACGTATAACGTATAACGTATAACGTATAACGTATAACGTATAACGTATAACGTATAACGTATAACGTATAACGTATAACGTATAACGTATAACGTATAACGTATAACGTATAACGTATAACGTATAACGTATAACGTATAACGTATACCGTATAACGTATAACGTATAACGTATAACGTATAACGTATAACGTATAACGTATAACGTATACCGTATAACGTATAACGTATAACGTATATCGTATAACGTATAACGTATAACGTATAACGTATAACGTATAACGTATAACGTATAACGTATAACGTATAACGTATAACGTATAACGTATAACGTATAACGTATAACGTATAACGTATAACGTATAACGTATACCGTATAACGTATAACGTATAACGTATAACGTATAACGTATAACGTATAACGTGTAACGTATAACGTATAACGTATACCGTATAACGTATAACGTATAACGTATAACGTATAGCGTATAACGTATAACGTATAACGTATACCGTATAACGTATAACGTATAACGTATAACGTATAACGTATAACGTATAACGTATAACGTCTAACGTATAACGTATAACGTATAACGTATAACGTATAACGTATAACGTATAACGTATAACGTATAACGTATAACGTATAACGTATTACGTATAACGTATAACGTATAACGTATAACGTATAACGTATAACGAATAACGTATAACGTAAAACGTATAACGAATAACGTATAACGTATATCGTATAACGTAGAACGTATAACGTATAACGTATAACGCATAGCGTATAACGTATAACGTATAACGTATAACGTATAACGTATAACGTATAACGTATAACGTATAACGTATAACGTATAACGTATAACGTATAACGTATAACGTATAACGTATAACGTATAACGTATAACGTATAACGTATAGCGTATAACGTATAACGTATTACGTATAACGTATAACGTATAACGTATAACGTATAAAGAATAACGTATACCGTATAACGTATAACGTATAACGTATAACGTATAACGTATAACGTATAACGTATAACGTATAACGTATAACGTATAACGTATAACGAATAACGTATAACGTATATCGTATAACGTAGAACGTATAACGTATAACGTATAACGCATGGCGTATAACGTATAACGTATAACGTATAACGTATAACGAATAACGTAAAACGTATGACGCTTTACATATAGCGTATAACGTATAACGTGAAACGTATAACGTATAACGTATAGCGAATAACGTAAAACGTATAACGCATAACGTATAACGTATAACATTTAACGAAGAACGTATAACGAATAACGTATAACGTATATCGTATAACGTATAAAGTAGAACGTATAACGTATGACGTATAACGTATAACGTATAACGTATAACGTATAACGTATAACGTATAACGTATAACGTATAACGTATAACGTAAAACGTATAACGTATAACGTATAGCGAATAACGTAAAACGTATAACGCATAACGTATAACGTATAACATTTAACGAAGAACGTATAACGAATAACGTATAACGTATATCGTATAACGTATAAAGTAGAACGTATAACGTATAACGTATAACGTATAACGTATAACGTATCACGAATAACGTAAAACGTATAACGCATAACGTATAACGTATAACGTGTAACGAAGAACGTATAACGAATAACGTATAACGTATAACGTATAACGTCAAACGTATAACTTATAACGTATAACGTATAACGTATGACGTATAACGTAGAACGTAGAACGTATAACGTATAACGTATATCGTAAAACGTATAACGTATAACGTTTAACGTATAACGTATAACGCATAACGAATAACGTATAACGTATTACCTATGACGTATAGCGTATAACGTATAACATATAACGTATATCGTATAACGTATAACGTATAACGTATAACGTATAACGTATAACGTATAACGTATAACGTAAAACGTATAACGTATGACGTATAAAGAATAACGTATAACGTATAACGCGTAACGAAAAACGTAAAACGTATAACGCATTACGTATAACGTATAACGTGTAACGAAGAACGTATAACGAATAACGTATAACGTATATCGTATAACGTAGAACGTATAACGTATAACGTATAACGTATAACGTATAACGTATAACGTATAACGTACAACGTATAACGTATAACGTATAACGTATATCGTATAACGTATAAAGTAGAACGTATAACGTATGACGTATAACGTATAACGTATAACGTATAACGTATAACGTATAACGTATAACGTATAACGTATAACGTATAACGTAAAACGTATAACGTATAACGTATAGCGAATAACGTAAAACGTATAACGCATAACGTATAACGTATAACATTTAACGAAGAACGTATAACGAATAACGTATAACGTATATCGTATAACGTATAAAGTAGAACGTATAACGTATAACGTATAACGTATAACGTATAACGTATCACGAATAACGTAAAACGTATAACGCATAACGTATAACGTATAACGTGTAACGAAGAACGTATAACGAATAACGTATAACGTATAACGTATAACGTATAACGAATAACGTATAACGAATAACGTAAAACGTATAACGCATAACGTATAACGTATAACGTGTAACGAGGAACGTATAACGAATAACGTATAACGTATATCGTATAACGTATAACGTATAACGTATAACGTCAAACGTATAACTTATAACGTATAACGTATAACGTATGACGTATAACGTAGAACGTAGAACGTATAACGTATAACGTATATCGTAAAACGTATAACGTATAACGTTTAACGTATAACGTATAACGCATAACGAATAACGTATAACGTATTACCTATGACGTATAGCGTATAACGTATAACATATAACGTATATCGTATAACGTATAACGTATAACGTATAACGTATAACGTATAACGTATAACGTATAACGTAAAACGTATAACGTATGACGTATAAAGAATAACGTATAACGTATAACGCGTAACGAAAAACGTAAAACGTATAACGCATTACGTATAACGTATAACGTGTAACGAAGAACGTATAACGAATAACGTATAACGTATATCGTATAACGTAGAACGTATAACGTATAACGTATAACGTATAACGTATAACGTATAACGTATAACGTACAACGTATAACGTATAACGTATAACGTATAACGTATACCGTATAACGTATAACGTATACCGTGTAACGTATAACGTAAAACGTATAACGTATAACGTGTAACGAAGAACGTATAACGTATAACGTATAACGTATAACGTATAAGGAATAACGTAAAACGTATAACGCATAACGTATAACGTATAACGTGTAACGAGGAACGTATAACGAATAACGTATAACGTATATCGTATAACGTATAACGTATAACGTATAACGTCAAACGTATAACTTATAACGTATAACGTATAACGTATGACGTATAATGTAGAACGTAGAACGTATAACGTATAACGTATAACGTATATCGTAAAACGTATAACGTATAACGTTTAACGTATAACGTATAACGTATAACGTATAACGTATAACGTATAACGTATAACGTATAACGTATAACGTATAACGTATAACGTATAACGTATAACGTATAACGTATAACGTATACCGTATAACGTATAACGTATAACGTGTAACGAAGAACGTATAACGAATAACGTAAAGCGTATTACGTATTACATATTTCGTATAACGTATAACGTGTATCGTATAACTTATGACGTATAACTTATAACGTATGACGTATATCGTATAACTTGTAACGAAAAACGTATAACGAATAACGTAAAACGTATGACGCATTACATATTACGTATAACGTATAACGTATAACGTATAACGTATAACGTATAACGAATAACGTATAACGAATAACGTAAAACGTATAACGCATAACGTATAACGTATAACGTGTAACGAGGAACGTATAACGAATAACGTATAACGTATATCGTATAACGTATAACGTATAACGTATAACGTCAAACGTATAACTTATAACGTATAACGTATAACGTATGACGTATAACGTAGAACGTAGAACGTATAACGTATAACGTATATCGTAAAACGTAAAACGTATAACGTTTAACGTATAACGTATAACGCATAACGAATAACGTATAACGTATAACCTATGACGTATAGCGTATAACGTATAACATATAACGTATATCGTATAACGTATAACGTATAACGTATAACGTATAACGTATAACGTATAACGTAAAACGTATAACGTATGACGTATAAAGAATAACGTATAACGTATAACGCGTAACGATAAACGTAAAACGTATAACGCATTACGTATAACGTATAACGTGTAACGAAGAACGTATAACGAATAACGTATAACGTATATCGTATAACGTAGAACGTATAACGTATAACGTATAACGTATAACGTATAACGTATAACGTATAACGTATAACGTACAACGTATAACGTATAACGTATAACGTATAACGTATACCGTATAACGTATAACGTATACCGTATAACGTATAACGTAAAACGTATAACGTATAACGTGTAACGAAGAACGTATAACGTATAACGTATAACGTATAACGTATAAGGAATAACGTAAAACGTATAACGCATAACGTATAACGTATAACGTGTAACGAGGAACGTATAACGAATAACGTATAACGTATATCGTATAACGTATAACGTATAACGTATAACGTCAAACGTATAACTTATAACGTATAACGTATAACGTATGACGTATAACGTAGAACGTAGAACGTATAACGTATAACGTATACCGTATAACGTATAACGTATAACATATAACGTATAACGTAAATCGTAAAACGTATAACGTATGACGTATACCGTATAACGTATAACGTATAACATATAACGTATAACGAATAACGTAAAACGTATGACGCTTTACATATAGCGTATAACGTATAACGTAAAACGTATAACGTATAACGTATAGCGAATAACGTAAAACGTATAACGCATAACGTATAACGTATAACATTTAACGAAGAACGTATAACGAATAACGTATAACGTATAACATATAACGTATAACGTATAACGTATAACGTATAACGTATACCGTATAACGTATAACGTATAACATATAACGTATAACGTAAATCGTAAAACGTATAACGTATGACGTATAAAGAATAACGTATAACGTATAACGTATAAAGAATAACGTATAACGTATAACGCGTAACGAATAACGTAAAACGTATAACGCATAACGTATAACGTATAACGTGTAACGAAGAACGTATAACGAATAACGTATAACGTATATCGTATAACGTAGAACGTATAACGTATAACGTATAACGTATAACGTATAACGTATAGCGTATAACGTAGAACGTATAACGTATAACGTATAACGTATAACGTATAACGTATAACGTATAACGTATAACGTATAACGTATAACGTATAACGTATAACGTATAACGTATAACGTATAACGTATAACGTATAACGTATAACGTATAACGTATAACGTATAACGTATAACGTATAACGTATAACGTATAACGTATAACGTATAAAGTATAACGTATAACGTATAACGTATAACGTATAACGTATAACGTATAACGTATAACGTATACCGTATAACGTACAACGTATAACGTATAACGTATAACGTATAACGTATACCGTATAACGTATAACGTATACCGTGTAACGTATAACGTAAAACGTATAACGTATAACGTGTAACGAAGAACGTATAACGTATAACGTATAACGTATAACGTATAAGGAATAACGTAAAACGTATAACGCATAACGTATAACGTATAACGTGTAACGAGGAACGTATAACGAATAACGTATAACGTATATCGTATAACGTATAACGTATAACGTATAACGTCAAACGTATAACTTATAACGTATAACGTATAACGTATGACGTATAATGTAGAACGTAGAACGTATAACGTATAACGTATATCGTAAAACGTATAACGTATAACGTTTAACGTATAACGTATAACGTATAACGTATAACGTATAACGTATAACGTATAACGTATAACGTATAACGTATAACGTATAACGTATAACGTATAACGTATAACGTATAACGTATACCGTATAACGTATAACGTATAACGTGTAACGAAGAACGTATAACGAATAACGTAAAGCGTATTACGTATTACATATTTCGTATAACGTATAACGTGTATCGTATAACTTATGACGTATAACTTATAACGTATGACGTATATCGTATAACTTGTAACGAAAAACGTATAACGAATAACGTAAAACGTATGACGCATTACATATTACGTATAACGTATAACGTATAACGTATAACGTATAACGTATAACGAATAACGTATAACGAATAACGTAAAACGTATAACGCATAACGTATAACGTATAACGTGTAACGAGGAACGTATAACGAATAACGTATAACGTATATCGTATAACGTATAACGTATAACGTATAACGTCAAACGTATAACTTATAACGTATAACGTATAACGTATGACGTATAACGTAGAACGTAGAACGTATAACGTATAACGTATATCGTAAAACGTATAACGTATAACGTTTAACGTATAACGTATAACGCATAACGAATAACGTATAACGTATAACCTATGACGTATAGCGTATAACGTATAACATATAACGTATATCGTATAACGTATAACGTATAACGTATAACGTATAACGTATAACGTATAACGTAAAACGTATAACGTATGACGTATAAAGAATAACGTATAACGTACAACGCGTAACGATAAACGTAAAACGTATAACGCATTACGTATAACGTATAACGTGTAACGAAGAACGTATAACGAATAACGTATAACGTATATCGTATAACGTAGAACGTATAACGTTTAACGTATAACGTATAACGTATAACGTATAACGTATAACGTATAACGTACAACGTATAACGTATAACGTATAACGTATAACGTATACCGTATAACGTATAACGTATACCGTATAACGTATAACGTAAAACGTATAACGTATAACGTGTAACGAAGAACGTATAACGTATAACGTATAACGTATAACGTATAAGGAATAACGTAAAACGTATAAAGCATAACGTATAACGTATAACGTGTAACGAGGAACGTATAACGAATAACGTATAACGTATATCGTATAACGTATAACGTATAACGTATAACGTCAAACGTATAACTTATAACGTATAACGTATAACGTATGACGTATAACGTAGAACGTAGAACGTATAACGTATAACGTATATCGTAAAACGTATAACGTATAACGTTTAACGTATAACGTATAACGTATAACGTATAACGTATAACGTATAACGTATAACGTATAACGTATAACGTATACCGTATAACGTATAACGTATAACATATAACGTATAACGTATATCGTAAAACGTATAACGTATGACGTATACCGTATAACGTATAACGTATAACATATAACGTATAACGAATAACGTAAAACGTATGACGCTTTACATATAGCGTATAACGTATAACGTAAAACGTATAACGTATAACGTATAGCGAATAACGTAAAACGTATAACGCATAACGTATAACGTATAACATTTAACGAAGAACGTATAACGAATAACGTATAACGTATAACGTATAACGTATAACGTATAACGTATAACGTATAACGTATACCGTATAACGTATAACGTATAACATATAACGTATAACGTAAATCGTAAAACGTATAACGTATGACGTATAAAGAATAACGTATAACGTATAACGTATAAAGAATAACGTATAACGTATAACGCGTAACGAATAACGTAAAACGTATAACGCATAACGTATAACGTATAACGTGTAACGAAGAACGTATAACGAATAACGTATAACGTATATCGTATAACGTAGAACGTATAACGTATAACGTATAACGTATAACGTATAACGTATAGCGTATAACGTAGAACGTATAACGTATAACGTATAACGTATAACGTATAACGTATAACGTATAACGTATAACGTATAACGTATAACGTATAACGTATAACGTATAACGTATAACGTATAACGTATAACGTATAACGTATAACGTATAACGTATAACGTATAACGTATAACGTATAATGTATAACGTATAACGTATAACGTATAACGTATAACGTATAACGTATAACGTATAACGTATAACGTATAACGTATAACGTATAACGTATAACGTATACCGTATAACGTATAACGTATTACGTATAACGTATAACGTATAACGTATAACGTATAACGTATAACGAATAACGTATAACGTAAAACGTATAACGAATAACGTATAACGTATATCGTATAACGTAGAACGTATAACGTATAACGTATAACGCATAGCGTATAACGTATAACGTATAACGTATAACGTATAACGTATAACGTATAACGTATAACGTATAACGTATAACGTATAACGTATAACGTATAACGTATAACGTATAACGTATAACGTATAACGTATAACGTATAACGTATAACGTATAACGTATAGCGTATAACGTATAACGTATTACGTATAACGTATAACGTATAACGTATAACGTATAAAGAATAACGTATACCGTATAACGTATAACGTATAACGTATAACGTATAACGTATAACGTATAACGTATAACGTATAACGTATAACGCATAACGAATAACGTATAACGTATATCGTATAACGTAGAACGTATAACGTATAACGTATAACGCATAGCGTATAACGTATAACGTATAACGTATAACGTATAACGAATAACGTAAAACGTATGACGCTTTACATATAGCGTATAACGTATAACGTGAAACGTATAACGTATAACGTATAGCGAATAACGTAAAACGTATAACGCATAACGTATAACGTATAACATTTAACGAAGAACGTATAACGAATAACGTATAACGTATATCGTATAACGTATAAAGTAGAACGTATAACGTATGACGTATAACGTATAACGTATAACGTATAACGTATAACGTATAACGTATAACGTATAACGTATAACGTATAACGTATAACGTAAAACGTATAACGTATAACGTATAGCGAATAACGTAAAACGTATAACGCATAACGTATAACGTATAACATTTAACGAAGAACGTATAACGAATAACGTATAACGTATATCGTATAACGTATAAAGTAGAACGTATAACGTATAACGTATAACCTATAACGTATAACGTATCACGAATAACGTAAAACGTATAACGCATAACGTATAACGTATAACGTGTAACGAAGAACGTATAACGAATAACGTATAACGTATAACGTATAACGTATAACGAATAACGTATAACGAATAACGTAAAACGTATAACGCATAACGTATAACGTATAACGTGTAACGAGGAACGTATAACGAATAACGTATAACGTATATCGTATAACGTATAACGTATAACGTATAACGTCAAACGTATAACTTATAACGTATAACGTATAACGTATGACGTATAACGTAGAACGTAGAACGTATAACGTATAACGTATATCGTAAAACGTATAACGTATAACGTTTAACGTATAACGTATAACGCATAACGAATAACGTATAACGTATTACCTATGACGTATAGCGTATAACGTATAACATATAACGTATATCGTATAACGTATAATGTATAACGTATAACGTATAACGTATAACGTATAACGTATAACGTAAAACGTATAACGTATGACGTATAAAGAATAACGTATAACGTATAACGCGTAACGAAAAACGTAAAACGTATAACGCATTACGTATAACGTATAACGTGTAACGAAGAACGTATAACGAATAACGTATAACGTATATCGTATAACGTAGAACGTATAACGTATAACGTATAACGTATAACGTATAACGTATAACGTATAACGTACAACGTATAACGTATAACGTATAACGTATAACGTATACCGTATAACGTATAACGTATACCGTGTAACGTATAACGTAAAACGTATAACGTATAACGTGTAACGAAGAACGTATAACGTATAACGTATAACGTATAACGTATAAGGAATAACGTAAAACGTATAACGCATAACGTATAACGTATAACGTGTAACGAGGAACGTATAACGAATAACGTATAACGTATATCGTATAACGTATAACGTATAACGTATAACGTCAAACGTATAACTTATAACGTATAACGTATAACGTATGACGTATAATGTAGAACGTAGAACGTATAACGTATAACGTATATCGTAAAACGTATAACGTATAACGTTTAACGTATAACGTATAACGTATAACGTATAACGTATAACGCATAACGTATAACGTATAACGTATAACGTATAACGTATAACGTATAACGTATAACGTATAACGTATAACGTATAACGTATACCGTATAACGTATAACGTATAACGTGTAACGAAGAACGTATAACGAATAACGTAAAGCGTATTACGTATTACATATTTCGTATAACGTATAACGTGTATCGTATAACTTATGACGTATAACTTATAACGTATGACGTATATCGTATAACTTGTAACGAAAAACGTATAACGAATAACGTAAAACGTATGACGCATTACATATTACGTATAACGTATAACGTATAACGTATAACGTATAACGTATAACGTATAACGTATAACGTATAACGTCAAACGTATAACTTATAACGTATAACGTATAACGTATGACGTATAACGTAGAACGTAGAACGTATAACGTATAACGTATATCGTAAAACGTATAACGTATAACGTTTAACGTATAACGTATAACGCATAACGAATAACGTATAACGTATAACCTATGACGTATAGCGTATAACGTATAACATATAACGTATATCGTATAACGTATAACGTATAACGTATAACGTATAACGTATAACGTATAACGTATAACGTAAAACGTATAACGTATGACGTATAAAGAATAACGTATAACGTATAACGCGTAACGATAAACGTAAAACGTATAACGCATTACGTATAACGTATAACGTGTAACGAAGAACGTATAACGAATAACGTATAACGTATATCGTATAACGTAGAACGTATAACGTATAACGTATAACGTATAACGTATAACGTATAACGTATAACGTACAACGTATAACGTATAACGTATAACGTATAACGTATACCGTATAACGTATAACGTATACCGTATAACGTATAACGTAAAACGTATAACGTATAACGTGTAACGAAGAACGTATAACGTATAACGTATAACGTATAACGTATAAGGAATAACGTAAAACGTATAACGCATAACGTATAACGTATAACGTGTAACGAGGAACGTATAACGAATAACGTATAACGTATATCGTATAACGTATAACGTATAACGTACAACGTATAACGTCAAACGTATAACTTATAACGTATAACGTATAACGTATGACGTATAACGTAGAACGTAGAACGTATAACGTATAACGTATATCGTAAAACGTATAACGTATAACGTTTAACGTATAACGTATAACGTATAACGTATAACGTATAACGTATAACGTATAACGTATAACGTATAACGTATAACGTATAACGTATAACGTATAACGTATAACGTATAACGTATAACGTATACCGTATAACGTATAACGTATAACGTATAACGTATAACGTATAACGTATAACGTATAACGTATAACGTATAACGTATAACGTATAACGTATAACGTATAACGTATAACGTATAACGTATAACGTATAACGTATAACGTATAACGTATAACGTATAACGTATAACGTATAACGTTTAACGTATAACGTATAACGTATAACGTATAACGTATAACGTATAACGTATAACGTATAACGTATAACGTATAACGTATAACGTATAACGTATAACGTATACCGTATAACGTATAACGTATAACGCATAACGTATAACGTATAACGTGTAACGAGGAACGTATAACGAATAACGTATAACGTATATCGTATAACGTATAACGTATAACGTATAACGTATAACGTCAAACGTATAACTTATAACGTATAACGTATAACGTATGACGTATACCGTATAACGTATAACGTATAACATATAACGTATAACGTAAATCGTAAAACGTATAACGTATGACGTATACCGTATAACGTATAACGTATAACATATAACGTATAACGAATAACGTAAAACGTATGACGCTTTACATATAGCGTATAACGTATAACGTAAAACGTATAACGTATAACGTATAGCGAATAACGTAAAACGTATAACGCATAACGTATAACGTATAACATTTAACGAAGAACGTATAACGAATAACGTATAACGTATAACATATAACGTATAACGTATAACGTATAACGTATAACGTATACCGTATAACGTATAACGTATAACATATAACGTATAACGTAAATCGTAAAACGTATAACGTATGACGTATAAAGAATAACGTATAACGTATAACGTATAAAGAATAACGTATAACGTATAACGCGTAACGAATAACGTAAAACGTATAACGCATAACGTATAACGTATAACGTGTAACGAAGAACGTATAACGAATAACGTATAACGTATATCGTATAACGTAGAACGTATAACGTATAACGTATAACGTATAACGTATAACGTATAGCGTATAACGTAGAACGTATAACGTATAACGTATAACGTATAACGTATAACGTATAACGTATAACGTATAACGTATAACGTATAACGTATAACGTATAACGTATAACGTATAACGTATAACGTATAACGTATAACGTATAACGTATAACGTATAACGTATAACGTATAACGTATAACGTATAACGTATAACGTATAACGTATAAAGTATAACGTATAACGTATAACGTATAACGTATAACGTATAACGTATAACGTATAACGTATACCGTATAACGTACAACGTATAACGTATAACGTATAACGTATAACGTATACCGTATAACGTATAACGTATACCGTGTAACGTATAACGTAAAACGTATAACGTATAACGTGTAACGAAGAACGTATAACGTATAACGTATAACGTATAACGTATAAGGAATAACGTAAAACGTATAACGCATAACGTATAACGTATAACGTGTAACGAGGAACGTATAACGAATAACGTATAACGTATATCGTATAACGTATAACGTATAACGTATAACGTCAAACGTATAACTTATAACGTATAACGTATAACGTATGACGTATAATGTAGAACGTAGAACGTATAACGTATAACGTATATCGTAAAACGTATAACGTATAACGTTTAACGTATAACGTATAACGTATAACGTATAACGTATAACGTATAACGTATAACGTATAACGTATAACGTATAACGTATAACGTATAACGTATAACGTATAACGTATAACGTATACCGTATAACGTATAACGTATAACGTGTAACGAAGAACGTATAACGAATAACGTAAAGCGTATTACGTATTACATATTTCGTATAACGTATAACGTGTATCGTATAACTTATGACGTATAACTTATAACGTATGACGTATATCGTATAACTTGTAACGAAAAACGTATAACGAATAACGTAAAACGTATGACGCATTACATATTACGTATAACGTATAACGTATAACGTATAACGTATAACGTATAACGAATAACGTATAACGAATAACGTAAAACGTATAACGCATAACGTATAACGTATAACGTGTAACGAGGAACGTATAACGTATACCGTATAACGTATAACGTAAAACGTATAACGTATAACGTGTAACGAAGAACGTATAACGTATAACGTATAACGTATAACGTATAAGGAATAACGTAAAACGTATAACGCATAACGTATAACGTATAACGTGTAACGAGGAACGTATAACGAATAACGTATAACGTATATCGTATAACGTATAACGTATAACGTATAACGTCAAACGTATAACTTATAACGTATAACGTATAACGTATGACGTATAACGTAGAACGTAGAACGTATAACGTATAACGTATATCGTAAAACGTATAACGTATAACGTTTAACGTATAACGTATAACGTATAACGTATAACGTATAACGTATAACGTATAACGTATAACGTATAACGTATACCGTATAACGTATAACGTATAACATATAACGTATAACGTATATCGTAAAACGTATAACGTATGACGTATACCGTATAACGTATAACGTATAACATATAACGTATAACGAATAACGTAAAACGTATGACGCTTTACATATAGCGTATAACGTATAACGTAAAACGTATAACGTATAACGTATAGCGAATAACGTAAAACGTATAACGCATAACGTATAACGTATAACATTTAACGAAGAACGTATAACGAATAACGTATAACGTATAACGTATAACGTATAACGTATAACGTATAACGTATAACGTATACCGTATAACGTATAACGTATAACATATAACGTATAACGTAAATCGTAAAACGTATAACGTATGACGTATAAAGAATAACGTATAACGTATAAAGTATAAAGAATAACGTATAACGTATAACGCGTAACGAATAACGTAAAACGTATAACGCATAACGTATAACGTATAACGTGTAACGAAGAACGTATAACGAATAACGTATAACGTATATCGTATAACGTAGAACGTATAACGTATAACGTATAACGTATAACGTATAACGTATAGCGTATAACGTAGAACGTATAACGTATAACGTATAACGTATAACGTATAACGTATAACGTATAACGTATAACGTATAACGTATAACGTATAACGTATAACGTATAACGTATAACGTATAACGTATAACGTATAACGTATAACGTATAACGTATAACGTATAACGTATAACGTATAATGTATAACGTATAACGTATAACGTATAACGTATAACGTATAACGTATAACGTATAACGTATAACGTATAACGTATAACGTATAACGTATAACGTATACCGTATAACGTATAACGTATTACGTATAACGTATAACGTATAACGTATAACGTATAACGTATAACGAATAACGTATAACGTAAAACGTATAACGAATAACGTATAACGTATATCGTATAACGTAGAACGTATAACGTATAACGTATAACGCATAGCGTATAACGTATAACGTATAACGTATAACGTATAACGTATAACGTATAACGTATAACGTATAACGTATAACGTATAACGTATAACGTATAACGTATAACGTATAACGTATAACGTATAACGTATAACGTATAACGTATAACGTATAACGTATAACGTATAGCGTATAACGTATAACGTATTACGTATAACGTATAACGTATAACGTATAACGTATAAAGAATAACGTATACCGTATAACGTATAACGTATAACGTATAACGTATAACGTATAACGTATAACGTATAACGTATAACGCATAACGAATAACGTATAACGTATATCGTATAACGTAGAACGTATAACGTATAACGTATAACGCATAGCGTATAACGTATAACGTATAACGTATAACGTATAACGAATAACGTAAAACGTATGACGCTTTACATATAGCGTATAACGTATAACGTGAAACGTATAACGTATAACGTATAGCGAATAACGTAAAACGTATAACGCATAACGTATAACGTATAACATTTAACGAAGAACGTATAACGAATAACGTATAACGTATATCGTATAACGTATAAAGTAGAACGTATAACGTATGACGTATAACGTATAACGTATAACGTATAACGTATAACGTATAACGTATAACGTATAACGTATAACGTATAACGTAAAACGTATAACGTATAACGTATAGCGAATAACGTAAAACGTATAACGCATAACGTATAACGTATAACATTTAACGAAGAACGTATAACGAATAACGTATAACGTATATCGTATAACGTATAAAGTAGAACGTATAACGTATAACGTATAACGTATAACGTATAACGTATCACGAATAACGTAAAACGTATAACGCATAACGTATAACGTATAACGTGTAACGAAGAACGTATAACGAATAACGTATAACGTATAACGTATAACGTATAACGAATAACGTATAACGAATAACGTAAAACGTATAACGCATAACGTATAACGTATAACGTGTAACGAGGAACGTATAACGAATAACGTATAACGTATATCGTATAACGTATAACGTATAACGTATAACGTCAAACGTATAACTTATAACGTATAACGTATAACGTATGACGTATAACGTAGAACGTAGAACGTATAACGTATAACGTATATCGTAAAACGTATAACGTATAACGTTTAACGTATAACGTATAACGCATAACGAATAACGTATAACGTATTACCTATGACGTATAGCGTATAACGTATAACATATAACGTATATCGTATAACGTATAACGTATAACGTATAACGTATAACGTATAACGTATAACGTATAACGTAAAACGTATAACGTATGACGTATAAAGAATAACGTATAACGTATAACGCGTAACGAAAAACGTAAAACGTATAACGCATTACGTATAACGTATAACGTGTAACGAAGAACGTATAACGAATAACGTATAACGTATATCGTATAACGTAGAACGTATA
The DNA here is from genome assembly GCF_051014685.1 of Ptiloglossa arizonensis. Classification (NCBI taxonomy): domain Eukaryota; kingdom Metazoa; phylum Arthropoda; class Insecta; order Hymenoptera; family Colletidae; genus Ptiloglossa; species Ptiloglossa arizonensis. Next base: position 60,660 of record NW_027478598.1, on the reverse strand, counting down.
ACGTATAACGTATAACGTATAACGTATAACGTATAACGTATAACGTACAACGTATAACGTATAACGTATAACGTATAACGTATACCGTATAACGTATAACGTATACCGTGTAACGTATAACGTAAAACGTATAACGTATAACGTGTAACGAAGAACGTATAACGTATAACGTATAACGTATAACGTATAAGGAATAACGTAAAACGTATAACGCATAACGTATAACGTATAACGTGTAACGAGGAACGTATAACGAATAACGTATAACGTATATCGTATAACGTATAACGTATAACGTATAACGTCAAACGTATAACTTATAACGTATAACGTATAACGTATGACGTATAATGTAGAACGTAGAACGTATAACGTATAACGTATATCGTAAAACGTATAACGTATAACGTTTAACGTATAACGTATAACGTATAACGTATAACGTATAACGCATAACGTATAACGTATAACGTATAACGTATAACGTATAACGTATAACGTATAACGTATAACGTATAACGTATAACGTATACCGTATAACGTATAACGTATAACGTGTAACGAAGAACGTATAACGAATAACGTAAAGCGTATTACGTATTACATATTTCGTATAACGTATAACGTGTATCGTATAACTTATGACGTATAACTTATAACGTATGACGTATATCGTATAACTTGTAACGAAAAACGTATAACGAATAACGTAAAACGTATGACGCATTACATATTACGTATAACGTATAACGTATAACGTATAACGTATAACGTATAACGTATAACGTATAACGTATAACGTCAAACGTATAACTTATAACGTATAACGTATAACGTATGACGTATAACGTAGAACGTAGAACGTATAACGTATAACGTATATCGTAAAACGTATAACGTATAACGTTTAACGTATAACGTATAACGCATAACGAATAACGTATAACGTATAACCTATGACGTATAGCGTATAACGTATAACATATAACGTATATCGTATAACGTATAACGTATAACGTATAACGTATAACGTATAACGTATAACGTAAAACGTATAACGTATGACGTATAAAGAATAACGTATAACGTATAACGCGTAACGATAAACGTAAAACGTATAACGCATTACGTATAACGTATAACGTGTAACGAAGAACGTATAACGAATAACGTATAACGTATATCGTATAACGTAGAACGTATAACGTATAACGTATAACGTATAACGTATAACGTATAACGTATAACGTACAACGTATAACGTATAACGTATAACGTATAACGTATACCGTATAACGTATAACGTATACCGTATAACGTATAACGTAAAACGTATAACGTATAACGTGTAACGAAGAACGTATAACGTATAACGTATAACGTATAACGTATAAGGAATAACGTAAAACGTATAACGCATAACGTATAACGTATAACGTGTAACGAGGAACGTATAACGAATAACGTATAACGTATATCGTATAACGTATAACGTATAACGTATAACGTATAACGTCAAACGTATAACTTATAACGTATAACGTATAACGTATGACGTATAACGTAGAACGTAGAACGTATAACGTATAACGTATATCGTAAAACGTATAACGTATAACGTTTAACGTATAACGTATAACGTATAACGTATAACGTATAACGTATAACGTATAACGTATAACGTATAACGTATAACGTATAACGTATAACGTATAACGTATAACGTATAACGTATAACGTATACCGTATAACGTATAACGTATAACGTATAACGTATAACGTATAACGTATAACGTATAACGTATAACGTATAACGTATAACGTATAACGTATAACGTATAACGTATAACGTATAACGTATAACGTATAACGTATAACGTATAACGTATAACGTATAACGTATAACGTATAACGTTTAACGTATAACGTATAACGTATAACGTATAACGTATAACGTATAACGTATAACGTATAACGTATAACGTATAACGTATAACGTATAACGTATAACGTATACCGTATAACGTATAACGTATAACGTAAAACGTATAACGTATAACGTGTAACGAAGAACGTATAACGAATAACGTAAAACGTATGACGCTTTACATATAGCGTATAACGTATAACGTAAAACGTATAACGTATAACGTATAGCGAATAACGTAAAACGTATAACGCATAACGTATAACGTATAACATTTAACGAAGAACGTATAACGAATAACGTATAACGTATATCGTATAACGTATAAAGTAGAACGTATAACGTATGACGTATAACGTATAACGTATAACGTATAACGTATAACGTATAACGTATAACGTATAACGTATAACGTATAACGTAAAACGTATAACGTATAACGTATAGCGAATAACGTAAAACGTATAACGCATAACGTATAACGTATAACATGTAACGAAGAACGTATAACGAATAACGTATAACGTATATCGTATAACGTATAAAGTAGAACGTATAACGTATAACGTATAACGTATAACGTATAACGTATCACGAATAACGTAAAACGTATAACGCATAACGTATAACGTATAACGTGTAACGAAGAACGTATAACGAATAACGTAAAGCGTATTACGTATTACATATTTCGTATAACGTATAACGTGTATCGTATAACTTATGACGTATAACTTATAACGTATGACGTATATCGTATAACTTGTAACGAAAAACGTATAACGAATAACGTAAAACGTATGACACATTACATATTACGTATAACGTATAACGTATATCGTATAACGTAGAACGTATAACGTATAACGTATAACGTATAACGTATAACGTATAACGTATAACGTATAACGTACAACGTATAACGTATAACGTATAACGTATAACGTATACCGTATAACGTATAACGTATACCGTATAACGTATAACGTAAAACGTATAACGTATAACGTGTAACGAAGAACGTATAACGTATAACGTATAACGTATAACGTATAAGGAATAACGTAAAACGTATAACGCATAACGTATAACGTATAACGTGTAACGAGGAACGTATAACGAATAACGTATAACGTATATCGTATAACGTATAACGTATAACGTATAACGTATAACGTATAACGTATAACGTATAACGTATAACGTACAACGTATAACGTATAACGTATAACGTATAACGTATACCGTATAACGTATAACGTATACCGTATAACGTATAACGTAAAACGTATAACGTATAACGTGTAACGAAGAACGTATAACGTATAACGTATAACGTATAACGTATAACGTATAAGGAATAACGTAAAACGTATAACGCATAACGTATAACGTATAACGTGTAACGAGGAACGTATAACGAATAACGTATAACGTATATCGTATAACGTATAACGTATAACGTATAACGTCAAACGTATAACTTATAACGTATAACGTATAACGTATGACGTATAACGTAGAACGTAGAACGTATAACGTATAACGTATATCGTAAAACGTATAACGTATCACGAATAACGTAAAACGTATAACGCATAACGTATAACGTATAACGTGTAACGAAGAACGTATAACGAATAACGTAAAGCGTATTACGTATTACATATTTCGTATAACGTATAACGTGTATCGTATAACTTATGACGTATAACTTATAACGTATGACGTATATCGTATAACTTGTAACGAAAAACGTATAACGAATAACGTAAAACGTATGACACATTACATATTACGTATAACGTATAACGTATATCGTATAACGTAGAACGTATAACGTATAACGTATAACGTATAACGTATAACGTATAACGTACAACGTATAACGTATAACGTATAACGTATAACGTATACCGTATAACGTATAACGTATACCGTATAACGTATAACGTAAAACGTATAACGTATAACGTGTAACGAAGAACGTATAACGTATAACGTATAACGTATAACGTATAAGGAATAACGTAAAACGTATAACGCATAACGTATAACGTATAACGTGTAACGAGGAACGTATAACGAATAACGTATAACGTATATCGTATAACGTATAACGTATAACGTATAACGTCAAACGTATAACTTATAACGTATAACGTATAACGTATGACGTATAACGTAGAACGTAGAACGTATAACGTATAACGTATATCGTAAAACGTATAACGTATAACGTTTAACGTATAACGTATAACGTATAACGTATAACGTATAACGTATAACGTATAACGTATAACGTATAACGTATAACGTATAACGTATAACGTATAACGTATAACGTATAACGTATACCGTATAACGTATAACGTATAACGTATAACGTATAACGTATAACGTATAACGTATAACGTATAACGTATAACGTATAACGTATAACGTATAACGTATAACGTATAACGTATAACGTATAACGTATAACGTATAACGTATAACGTATAACGTATAACGTATAACGTATAACGTATAACGTTTAACGTATAACGTATAACGTATAACGTATAACGTATAACGTATAACGTATAACGTATAACGTATAACGTATAACGTATAACGTATAACGTATAACGTATACCGTATAACGTATAACGTATAACGTAAAACGTATAACGTATAACGTGTAACGAAGAACGTATAACGAATAACGTAAAACGTATGACGCTTTACATATAGCGTATAACGTATAACGTAAAACGTATAACGTATAACGTATAGCGAATAACGTAAAACGTATAACGCATAACGTATAACGTATAACATTTAACGAAGAACGTATAACGAATAACGTATAACGTATATCGTATAACGTATAAAGTAGAACGTATAACGTATGACGTATAACGTATAACGTATAACGTATAACGTATAACGTATAACGTATAACGTATAACGTATAACGTATAACGTAAAACGTATAACGTATAACGTATAGCGAATAACGTAAAACGTATAACGCATAACGTATAACGTATAACATGTAACGAAGAACGTATAACGAATAACGTATAACGTATATCGTATAACGTATAAAGTAGAACGTATAACGTATAACGTATAACGTATAACGTATAACGTATCACGAATAACGTAAAACGTATAACGCATAACGTATAACGTATAACGTGTAACGAAGAACGTATAACGAATAACGTAAAGCGTATTACGTATTACATATTTCGTATAACGTATAACGTGTATCGTATAACTTATGACGTATAACTTATAACGTATGACGTATATCGTATAACTTGTAACGAAAAACGTATAACGAATAACGTAAAACGTATGACGCATTACATATTACGTATAACGTATAACGTATAACGTATAACGTATAACGTATAACGTATAACGTATAACGAATAACGTATAACGAATAACGTAAAACGTATAACGCATAACGTATAACGTATAACGTGTAACGAGGAACGTATAACGAATAACGTATAACGTATATCGTATAACGTATAACGTATAACGTATAACGTCAAACGTATAACTTATAACGTATAACGTATAACGTATGACGTATAACGTAGAACGTAGAACGTATAACGTATAACGTATATCGTAAAACGTATAACGTATAACGTTTAACGTATAACGTATAACGCATAACGAATAACGTATAACGTATTAACTATGACGTATAGCGTATAACGTATAACATATAACGTATATCGTATAACGTATAACGTATAACGTATAACGTATAACGTATAACGTATAACGTATAACGTATAACGTATAACGTATAACGTAAAACGTATAACGAATGACGTATAAAGAATAACGTATAACGTATAACGCGTAACGAAAAACGTAAAACGTATAACGCATTACGTATAACGTATAACGTGTAACGAAGAACGTATAACGAATAACGTATAACGTATATCGTATAACGTAGAACGTATAACGTATAACGTATAACGTATAACGTATAACGTATAACGTATAACGTACAACGTATAACGTATAACGTATAACGTATAACGTATACCGTATAACGTATAACGTATACCGTGTAACGTATAACGTAAAACGTATAACGTATAACGTGTAACGAAGAACGTATAACGTATAACGTATAACGTATAACGTATAAGGAATAACGTAAAACGTATAACGCATAACGTATAACGTACAACGTGTAACGAGGAACGTATAACGAATAACGTATAACGTATATCGTATAACGTATAACGTATAACGTATAACGTCAAACGTATAACTTATAACGTATAACGTATAACGTATGACGTATAATGTAGAACGTAGAACGTATAACGTATAACGTATATCGTAAAACGTATAACGTATAACGTTTAACGTATAACGTATAACGTATAACGTATAACGTATAACGTATAACGTATAACGTATAACGTATAACGTATAACGTATAACGTATAACGTATAACGTATAACGTATAACGTATAACGTATACCGTATAACGTATAACGTATAACGTGTAACGAAGAACGTATAACGAATAACGTAAAGCGTATTACGTATTACATATTTCGTATAACGTATAACGTGTATCGTATAACTTATGACGTATAACTTATAACGTATGACGTATATCGTATAACTTGTAACGAAAAACGTATAACGAATAACGTAAAACGTATGACGCATTACATATTACGTATAACGTATAACGTATAACGTATAACGTATAACGTATAACGAATAACGTATAACGAATAACGTAAAACGTATAACGCATAACGTATAACGTATAACGTGTAACGAGGAACGTATAACGAATAACGTATAACGTATATCGTATAACGTATAACGTATAACGTATAACGTCAAACGTATAACTTATAACGTATAACGTATAACGTATGACGTATAACGTAGAACGTAGAACGTATAACGTATAACGTATATCGTAAAACGTATAACGTATAACGTTTAACGTATAACGTATAACGCATAACGAATAACGTATAACGTATAACCTATGACGTATAGCGTATAACGTATAACATATAACGTATATCGTATAACGTATAACGTATAACGTATAACGTATAACGTATAACGTATAACGTAAAACGTATAACGTATGACGTATAAAGAATAACGTATAACGTATAACGCGTAACGATAAACGTAAAACGTATAACGCATTACGTATAACGTATAACGTGTAACGAAGAACGTATAACGAATAACGTATAACGTATATCGTATAACGTAGAACGTATAACGTATAACGTATAACGTATAACGTATAACGTATAACGTATAACGTACAACGTATAACGTATAACGTATAACGTATAACGTATACCGTATAACGTATAACGTATACCGTATAACGTATAACGTAAAACGTATAACGTATAACGTGTAACGAAGAACGTATAACGTATAACGTATAACGTATAACGTATAAGGAATAACGTAAAACGTATAACGCATAACGTATAACGTATAACGTGTAACGAGGAACGTATAACGAATAACGTATAACGTATATCGTATAACGTATAACGTATAACGTATAACGTCAAACGTATAACTTATAACGTATAACGTATAACGTATGACGTATAACGTAGAACGTATACCGTATAACGTATAACGTATAACGTATAACGTATAACGTATAACGTATAACGTATAACGTATAACGTATAACGTATAACGTATAACGTATAACGTATAACGTATAACGTATAACGTATAACGTATAACGTATAACGTATAACGTATAACGTATAACGTATAACGTATAACGTATAACGTATAACGTATAACGTATAACGTATAGCGTATAACGTGTAACGTATTACGTATAACGTATAACGTATAACGTATAACGTATAAAGAATAACGTATACCGTATAACGTATAACGTATAACGTATAACGTATAACGTATAACGTATAACGTATAACGTATAATGTATAACGTAAAACGTATAACGTATAACGTGTAACGAAGAACGTATAACGAATAACGTAAAACGTATTCCGCTTTACATATAGCGTATAACGTATAACGTAAAACGTATAACGTATAACGTATAGCGAATAACGTAAAACGTATAACGCATAACGTATAACGTATAACATTTAACGAAGAACGTATAACGAATAACGTATAACGTATATCGTATAACGTATAAAGTAGAACGTATAACGTATGACGTATAACGTATAACGTATAACGTATAACGTATAACGTATAACGTATAACGTATAACGTATAACGTATAACGTATAACGTATAACGTATAACGTATAACGTATAACGTATAACGTATAACGTATAACGTATAACGTATAACGTATAACGTATAACGTATAACGTATAACGTATAACGTATAACGTATAACGTATAACGTATAACGTATAACGTATAACGTATAACGTATAACGTATAAAGTAGAACGTATAACGTATGACGTATAACGTATAACGTATAACGTAAAACGTATGACGCATAACGTATATCGTATACCGTATTACGTATAACGTATAACGTATAACGTATAACGTATAACGCATAACGAATAACGTATAACGTATAACCTATGACGTATAGCGTATAACGTATAACATATAACGTATATCGTATAACGTATAACGTAAAACGTATAACGTATAACGTATAACGTATAACGTATAACGTATAACGTATAACGTACAACGTATAACGTATAACGTATAACGTATAACGTATAAAGAATAACGTATAACGTATACCGTATAACGTATAACGTATAAGGTATAACGTATAACGTATAACGTATCACGAATAACGTAAAACGTATAACGCATAACGTATAACGTATAACGTGTAACGAAGAACGTATAACGAATAACGTAAAGCGTATTACGTATTACATATTTCGTATAACGTATAACGTGTATCGTATAACTTATGACGTATAACTTATAACGTATAACGTATAACGTGTAACTTGTAACGAAAAACGTATAACGAAGAACGTAAAACATATGACGCATTACATATTACGTATAACGTATAACGTAAAACGTATAACGTATAACGTATAACGAATAACGTAAAACGTATAACGCATAACGTATAACGCATAGCGTATAACGTATAACGTATAACCTATGACGTATAACGTATAACGTATAACGTTTCACGTATAACGTATAACGTATAACGAATAACGTATAACGTATATCGCATAACGTATAACGCATAAAGAATAACGTATAACGTATAACCTATGACGTATAACGTATAACGTATGACGTATATCGCATAACGTATAACGTATAGCGTATAACGTATAACGTATAACGTATAACGTATAACGTATAACGTATAACGTATAACGTATAACGTATAACGTATATCGTATAACGTATACCGTAGAACGTATAACGTATAACGTATAACGTAAATCGTAAAACGTATAACGCATGACGTATAAAGAATAACGTATAACGTATAACGTATAAAGAATAACGTATAACGTATAACGCGTAACGAATAACGTAAAACGTATAACGCATAACGTATAACGTATAACGTGTAACGAAGAACGTATAACGAATAACGTATAACGTATATCGTATAACGTAGAACGTACAACGTATAACGTATAACGTATAACGTATAACGTATAACGTATAACGTATAACGTATAACGTATAACGTATAACGTGTAACGTATAACGAATAACGTAAAACGTATAACGTATAACGGATAACGTATAACGTATAACGAATAACGTATAGCGTATAACGTATAACGTATAACGTCTAACGTATAACGTATAACGTATAACGTATAACGTATAACGTATAACGTATAACGTATAACGTATAACGTATAACGTATAACGTATAGCGTATAACGTATAACGTATAACGTATAACGTATAACGTATAACGTATAACGTATAACGTATAACGTATAACGTATAACGTATAACGTATAACGTATATCGTAAAACGTATAACGTGTAACGTATAACGTATAACGTGTAACGAAGAACGTATAACGTATAACGTAGAAGTTATAACATATTTCGTATAACGTATTATATAACGTGTATCGTATAACTTATGAAGTATAACTTATAACGTATAACGTATAACGTATAACTTGTAACGAAAAACGTATGACGAACAACGTAAAACATATGACGCATTACATATTACGTATAACGTATAACGTAAAACGTATAACGTATAACGTATAACGAATAACGTAAAACGTATAACGCATAACGTATAACGCATAGCGTATAACGTATAACGTATAATCTATGACGTATAACGTATAACGTATAACGTTTCACGTATAACGTATAACGTATAACGAATAACGTATAACGTATATCGCATAACGTATAACGCATAAAGTATAACGTATAACGTATAACCTATGACGTATAACGTATAACGTATGACGTATATCGCATAACGTATAACGTATAACGTATAACGTATAACGTATGACGTATAACGTATAACGTATAACGTATAACGTATAACGTATAACGTATAACGTATAACGTATATCGTATAACGTATGCCGTATAACGTATAATGTATAACGTATAACGTATAACGTATAACGTATAACGTATAACGTATAACGTATAACGTTCAACGTATAACGTATAACGTATAACGTATAACGTATAACGTATAACGTATAACGTATAACGTATAACGTATAACGTATAACGTATAACGTATAACGTATAACGTATAACGTATAACGTATAACGTATAACGTATAACGTATAAAGTAGAACGTATAACGTATGACGTATAACGTATAACGTATAACGTAAAACGTATAACGCATAACGTATATCGTATACCGTATAACGTATAACGTATAACGTATAACGTATAACGTATAACGCATAACGAATAACGTATAACGTATAACCTATGACGTATAGCGTATAACGTATAACGTATAACGTATATCGTATAACGTATAACGTATAACGTATAACGTATAACGTATAACGTATAACGTATAACGTAAAACGTATAACGCACAACGTATAACGTATAACGTATAACGTATAACGTATACCGTATAACGTATAACGTATAACGTATAACGTATAACGTATAACGTATAACGTATAACGTATAACGTATAACGTATAACGTATAACGTACAACGTATGACGTATAACGTATAACGTATAACGTATACCGTATAACGTATAACGTATACCGTATAACGTATAACGGAAAACGTATAACGTATAACGTGTAACGAAGAACGTATAACGAATAACGTAAAACGTATGACGCTTTACATATAGCGTATAACGTATAACGTAAAACGTATAACGTATAACGTATAGCGAATAACGTAAAACGTATAACGCATAACGTATAACGTATAACGTGTAACGAAGAACGTATAACGAATAACGTATAACGTATATCGTATAACGTATAACGTATAACGTATAACGTATGACGTATAACGTATAACGTATAACGTATAACTTATAACGTATAACGTATAACGTATAACGTATAACGTATAACGTATAACGTATAACGTATACCGTATGACGTATAACGTATAACGTATCACGAATAACGTAAAACGTATAACGCATAACGTATAACGTATAACGTGTAACGAAGAACGTATAACGAATAGCGTAAAACGTATTACGTATTACATATTTCGTATAACGTATAACGTGTATCGTATAACTTATGACGTATAACTTATAACGTATGACGTATAACGTATAACGTGTAACGAATAACGCAAAACGTATAACGCATAACGTATAACGTATAACGTGTAACGAAGAACGTATAACGTATAACGTAGAAGTTATAACATATTTCGTATAACGTATTATATAACGTGTATCGTATAACTTATGACGTATAACTTATAACGTATAACGTATAACGTATAACTTGTAACGAAAAACGTATAACGAACAACGTAAAACATATGACGCATTACATATTACGTATAACGTATAACGTAAAACGTATAACGTATAACGTATAACGAATAACGTAAAACGTATAACGCATAACGTATAACGTATAACGTGTAACGAAGAACGTATAACGAATAACGTATAACGTATATCGTATAACGTATAGAGTATAACGTATAACGTATGACGTATAACGTATAACGTATAGCGTATAACGTGTAACGTATAACGTATAACGTATAACGTACAACGTATAACGTATAACGTATAACGTATAACGTATAACGTATAACGAATAACGTGAAACGTATAACGCATAACGTATAACGCATAGCGTATAACGTATAACGTATAACCTATGACGTATAACGTATAACGTATAACGTATAACGTATAACGTATGACGTATAACGTATAACGTATAACGTATAACGTATAACGTATAACGTATAACGTATAACGTATAACGTATAACGTATACCGTAGAATGTATAACGTATAACGTATAACGTAAATCGTAAAACGTATAACGTATGACGTATAAAGAATAACGTATAACGTATAACGTATAAAGAATAACGTATAACGTATAACGCGTAACGAATAACGTAAAACGTATAACGCATAACGTATAACGTATAACGTGTAACGAAGAACGTATAACGAATAACGTATAACGTATATCGTATAACGTAGAACGTATAACGTATAACGTATAACGTATAACGTATAACGTATAACGTATAACGTATAACGTATAACGTATAACGTGTAACGTATAACGAATAACGTAAAACGTATAACGTATAACGGATAACGTATAACGTATAACGAATAACGTATAGCGTATAACGTATAACGAATAACGTCTAACGTATAACGTATAACGTATAACGTATAACGTATAACGTATAACGTATAACGTATAACGTATAACGTATAACGTATAACGTATAGCGTATAACGTATAACGTATAACGTATAACGTATAACGTATAACGTATAACGTATAACGTATAACGTATAACGTATATCGTAAAACGTATAACGTGTAACGTATAACGTATAACGTGTAACGAAGAACGTATAACGTATAACGTAGAAGTTATAACATATTTCGTATAACGTATTATATAACGTGTATCGTATAACTTATGAAGTATAACTTATAACGTATAACGTATAAAGTATAACTTGTAACGAAAAACGTATAACGAAGAACGTAAAACATATGACGCATTACATATTACGTATAACGTATAACGTAAAACGTATAACGTATAACGTATAACGAATAACGTAAAACGTATAACGCATAACGTATAACGCATAGCGTATAACGTATAACGTATAACCTATGACGTATAACGTATAACGTATAACGTTTCACGTATAACGTATAACGTATAACGAATAACGTATAACGTATATCGCATAACGTATAACGCATAAAGAATAACGTATAACGTATAACCTATGACGTATAACGTATAACGTATGACGTATATCGCATAACGTATAACGTATAGCGTATAACGTATAACGTATAACGTATAACGTATAACGTATAACGTATAACGTATAACGTATAACGTATAACGTATATCGTATAACGTATACCGTAGAACGTATAACGTATAACGTATAACGTAAATTGTAAAACGTATAACGCATGACGTATAAAGAATAACGTATAACGTATAACGTATAAAGAATAACGTATAACGTATAACGCGTAACGAATAACGTAAAACGTATAACGCATAACGTATAACGTATAACGTGTAACGAAGAACGTATAACGAATTACGTATAACGTATATCGTATAACGTAGAACGTACAACGTATAACGTATAACGTATAACGTATAACGTATAACGTATAACGTATAACGTATAACGTATAACGTGTAACGTATAACGAATAACGTAAAACGTATAACGTATAACGGATAACGTATAACGTATAACGAATAACGTATAGCGTATAACGTATAACGTATAACGTCTAACGTATAACGTATAACGTATAACGTATAACGTATAACGTATAACGTATAACGTATAACGTATAACGTATAACGTATAACGTATAGCGTATAACGTATAACGTATAACGTATAACGTATAACGTATAACGTATAACGTATAACGTATAACGTATAACGTATAACGTATAACGTATAACGTATATCGTAAAACGTATAACGTGTAACGTATAACGTATAACGTGTAACGAAGAACGTATAACGTATAACGTAGAAGTTATAACATATTTCGTATAACGTATTATATAACGTGTATCGTATAACTTATGAAGTATAACTTATAACGTATAACGTATAACGTATAACTTGTAACGAAAAACGTATAACGAACAACGTAAAACATATGACGCATTACATATTACGTATAACGTATAACGTAAAACGTATAACGTATAACGTATAACGAATAACGTAAAACGTATAACGCATAACGTATAACGCATAGCGTATAACGTATAACGTATAACCTATGACGTATAACGTATAACGTATAACGTTTCACGTATAACGTATAACGTATAACGAATAACGTATAACGTATATCGCATAACGTATAACGCATAAAGAATAACGTATAACGTATAACCTATGACGTATAACGTATAACGTATGACGTATATCGCATAACGTATAACGTATAACGTATAACGTATAACGTATGGCGTATAACGTATAACGTATAACGTATAACGTATAACGTATAACGTATAACGTATAACGTATATCGTATAACGTATGCCGTATAACGTATAACGTATAACGTATAACGTATAACGTATAACGTATAACGTATAACGTATAACGTATAACGTTCAACGTATAACGTATAACGTATAACGTATAACGTATAACGTATAACGTATAACGTATAACGTATAACGTATAACGTATAAAGTATAACGTATACCGTATAACGTATAACGTATAACGTATAATGTATATCGTAAAACGTATAACGTATGACGTATAAAGAATAACGTATAACGTATAACGTATAAAGAATAACGTATAACGTATAACGTATAACGAATAACGTAAAACGTATAACGTATAACGCATAACGTATAACGTATAACGTGTAACGAAGAACGTATAACGAATAACGTATAACGTATATCGTATAACGTAGAACGTATAACGTATAACGTATATCGTAAAACGTATAACGTATAACGTATAACGTATAACGTATAACGTATAACGTATAAGGTATAACGTATAACGTATAACGTATAACGTATACCGTATAACGTATAACGTATAACGTATAACGTAAATCGTAAAACGTATAACGTATGACGTATAAAGAATAACGTATAACGTATAACGTATAAAGAATAACGTATAACGTATAACGCGTAACGAATAACGTAAAACGTATAACGCATAACGTATAACGTATAACGTGTAACGAAGAACGTATAACGAATAACGTATAACGTATATCGTATAACGTAGAACGTATAACGTATAACGTATAACGTATAACGTATAACGTATAACGTATAACGTATAACGTATAACGTATAACGTATAACGTATAACGTATAACGTATAACGTATAACGTATAACGTATAACGTATAACGTATAACGTATAACGTATAACGTATAACGTATAACGTATACCGTATAACGTATAACGTATAACGTATAACGAATAACGTAAAACGTATAACGCATAACGTATAACGTATAACGTGTAACGAAGAACGTATAACGAATAACGTATAACGTATATCGTATAACGTAGAACGTATAACGTATAACGTATAACGTACAACGTATAACGTATAACGTATAACGTATAACGTATAACGTATAACGTATAACGTATAACGTATAACGTATAACGTATAACGTATAACGTATAACGTATAACGTATAACGTATAACGTATAGCGTATAACGTATAACGTATAACGTATAACGTATAACGTATTACGTATAACGTATAACGTATAACGTATAACGTATAACGTATAACGTATGACGTATAACGTAGAACGTAGAACGTATAACGTATAACGTATATCGTAAAACGTATAACGTATAACGTATAACGTATAACGTATAACGTATAACGTATAACGTATAACGTATAACGTATGACGTATAACGTAGTACGTATATTGTAAAACGTATAACGTATAACGTATAACGTACAACGTATAACGTATAACGTATAACGTATAACGTATAACGTATAACGTATAACGTGTAACGTATAACGTATAACGTATAACGTATAACGTATAACGTATAACCTATAACGTATAACGTATAACGTATAACGTATAACGTATAACGTAGAACGTAGAACGTATAAACTATAACGGATATCGTAAAACGTATAACGTATAACGTATAACGTATAACGTATAACGTATAACGTATAACGTATAACGTATAACGAATAACGTATAACGTAAAACGTATGACGTATAACGTATAACGTATAACGCATAACGTATATCGTATACCGTATAACGTATAACGTATAACGTATATCGTATAACTTATAACGCATAAAGAATAACGTATAACGTATATCGTATAACGTAAAACGTATAACGTATAACGTATAACGTATAACGTATGACGTATAACGTATAACGTATAACGTATAACGTATAACGGATAACGTATAACGTATAACGTATAACGTATAACGTATAACGTATAACGTATAACGTATAACGTATAACGTATAACGTATAACGTATACCGTATAACGTATAACGTATAACGTATATCGTATAACGTATAACGTATAACGTATAACGTATAACGTATAACGTATAACGTATAACGTATACCGTATAACGTATAACGTATAACGTATAACGTAAATCGTAAAACGTATAACGTATGACGTATAAAGAATAACGTATAACGTATAACGTATAAAGAATAACGTATAACGTATAACGCGTAACGAATAACGTAAAACGTATAACGCATAACGTATAACGTATAACGTGTAACGAAGAACGTATAACGAATAACGTATAACGTATATCGTATAACGTAGAACGTATAACGTATAACGTATAACGTATAACGTATAACGTATAACGTATAACGTATAACGTATAACGTGTAACGTATAACGAATAACGTAAAACGTATGACGCATTACATATTACGTATAACGTAGAACGTATAACGTATAACGTATATCGTAAAACGTATAACGTATAACGTATAACGTATAACGTATAACGTGTAACGTATAACGAATAACGTAAAACGTATGACGCATTACATATTACGTATAACGTAGAACGTATAACGTATAACGTATATCGTAAAACGTATAACGTATAACGTATAACGTATAACGTATAACGTATAACGTATAACGTATAACGTATAACGTATAACGTATAACGTATAACGTATACCGTACAATGTATAACGTATAACGTATAACGTATAACGTATAACGTATAACGTATAACGTATACCGTATAACGTATAACGTATAACGTATAACGTATAACGTATAACGTATAACGTATTACGTATAACGTATAACGTATAACGTATAACGTATAACGTATAACGAATAACGTATAACGTAAAACGTATGACGTATAACGTATAACGTATAACCTATGACGTATAACGTATAACGTATAACGTATAACGTATATCGTATAACGTATAACGTATAACGTATAACGTATAACGTATAACGTATACCGTATGACGTATAACGTATGACGTATAACGTATAACGTATCACGAATAACGTAAAACGTATAACGCATAACGTATAACGTATAACGTGTATCGAAGAACGTATAACGAATAACGTAAAACGTATAACGCATAACATGTAACGTATAACGTATAACGTATAACGTATAACGTATAACGTAGAACGTATAACGCATAACGTATATCGTATACCGTATATCGTATAACGTATATCGTATAACGTATAACGCATAAAGAATAACGTATAACGTATAACCTATGACGTATAACGTATAACGTATAAGGTACAACGAATAAAGTATAACGTATAACGTATAACGTATAACGTATAACGTATAACGTATAACGTATAACGTATAACGTATAACGTATAACGTATAACGTATAACGTATAACGTATAACGTATAACGTATAACGTATAACGTATAACGTATAACGTATAACGTATACCGTATAACGTATAACGTATAACGTATATCGTATAACGTATAACGTATAACGTATAACGTATAACGTATAACGTATAACGTATAACGTATAACGTATAATGTATAACGTATAACGTATAACGTATAACGTATAACGTATAACGTATATCGTATACCGTATAACGTACAACGTATAACGTATAACGTATAACGTATAACGCATAACATGTAACGTATAACGTATCACGTATAACGTATAACGTATAACGTAAAACGTATAACGCATAACGTATATCGTATACCGTATAACGTATAACGTGTAACGAAGAACGTATAACGAATAAAGAATAACGTATATCGTATAACGTAGAACGTATAACGTATAACGTATAACGTATAACGTATAACGTATAACGTATAACGTATAACATATAACGTATAACGTGTAACGTATAACGAATAACGTAAAACGTATGACGCATTACATATTACGTATAACGTAGAACGTATATCGTATAACGTATATCGTAAAACGTATAACGTATAACGTATAACGTATAACGTATAACGTATAACGTATAACGTATAACGTATAACGTATAACGTATAACGTATAACGTATACCGTATAATGTATAACGTATAACGTATAACGTATAACGTATAACGTATAACGTATAACGTATACCGTATAACGTATAACGTTTAACGTATAACGTATAACGTATAACGTATAACGTATAACGTATAACGTATAACGTATAACGTATAACGTATAACGTATACCGTATAATGTATAACGTATAACGTATAACGTATAACGTATAACGTATAACGTATAACGTATACCGTATAACGTATAACGTATAACGTATATCGTATAACGTATAACGTATAACGTATAACGTATAACGTATAACGTATAACGTATAACGTATAACGTATAATGTATAACGTATAACGTATAACGTATAACGTATAACGTATAACGTATAACGTATACCGTATAACGTATAACGTATAACGTATAACGTATAACGTATAACGTGTAACGTATAACGTATAACGTATACCGTATAACGTATAACGTATAACGTATAACGTATAGCGTATAACGTATAACGTATAACGTATACCGTATATCGTAAAACGTATAACGTATAACGTATAACGTATAACATATAACGTATAACGTATAACGTATAACGTATAACGTATAACGTATAACGTATAACGTATAACGTATTACGTATAACGTATAACGTATAACGTATAACGTATAACGTATAACGAATAACGTATAACGTAAAACGTATGACGTATAACGTATAACGTATAACCTATGACGTATAACGTATAACGTATAACGTATAACGTATAACGTATAACCTATAACATATAACGTGTAACGAAGAACGTATAACGAATAACGTAAAACGTATAACGCATAACATGTAACGTATAACGTATCACGTATAACGTATAACGTATAACGTAAAACGTATAACGCATAACGTATATCGTATACCGTATAACGTATAACGTATATCGTATAACGTATAACGCATAAAGAATAACGTATAACGTATAACCTATGACGTATAACGTATAACGTATGACGTATATCGTATAACGTATAACGTACAACGTATAACGTATAACGTATGACGTGTAACGTATAACGTATAACGTATAACGTATAACGTATAACGTATAACGTATAACGTATAACGAATAACGTAAAACGTATAACGCAAAACGTATAACGTATAACGTATAACGAATAACGTATAACGTAAAACGTATGACGTATAACGTATAACGTATAACCTATGACGTATAACGTATAACGTATAACGTAAAACGTATAACGTATAACGTATAACGTATAACGTATAACGCATAACATGTAACGCATATCGTATAACGTATAACGTATAACGTATAACGTATAACGTATGACGTATAACGTATAACGTATAACGTATAACGTATAACGTATAACGTAGAAAGTATAACGCATAACGTATAACGTATAACGGATAACGTATAACGTATAACGTATAACGTATAACGTATAACGTATAACGTATAACGTATAACGAATAACGTATAACGTATATCGTATAACGTATAACGTATAACGTATAACGTACAACGTATATCGTAAAACGTATAACGTATGACGTATAAAGAATAACGTATAACGTATAACGTATAAAGAATAACGTATAACGTATAACGTATAACGAATAACGTAAAACGTATGACGCATTACATATTACGTATAACGTAGAACGTATAACGTATAACGTATAACGTATAACGTATAACGTATAACGTATAACGTATAACGTATAACGTATAACGTGTAACGTATAACGAATAACGTAAAACGTATGACGCATTACATATTACGTATAACGTAGAACGTATAACGTATAACGTATATCGTAAAACGTGTAACGTATAACGTATAACGTATAACGTATAACGTATAACGTATAACGTATAACGTATAACGTATAACGTATAACGTATAACGTATACCGTATAATGTATAACGTATAACGTATAACGTATAACGTATAACGTATAACGTATAACGTATAACGTATACCGTATAACGTATAACGTATAACGTATATCGTATAACGTATAACGTATAACGTATAACGTATAACGTATAACGTATAACGTATAACGTATAACGTATAACGTATAACGTATAATGTATAACGTATAACGTATAACGTATAACGTATAACGTATAACGTATAACGTATACCGTATAACGTATAACGTATAACGTATAACGTATAACGTATAACGTGTAACGTATAACGTATAACGTATACCGTATAACGTATAACGTATAACGTATAACGTATAGCGTATAACGTATAACGTATAACGTATACCGTATATCGTAAAACGTATAACGTATAACGTATAACGTATAACATATAACGTATAACGTATAACGTATAACGTATAACGTATAACGTATAACGTATAACGTATAACGTATTACGTATAACGTATAACGTATAACGTATAACGTATAACGTATAACGAATAACGTATAACGTAAAACGTATGACGTATAACGTATAACGTATAACCTATGACGTATAACGTATAACGTATAACGTATAACGTATAACGTATAACCTATAACATATAACGTGTAACGAAGAACGTATAACGAATAACGTAAAACGTATAACGCATAACATGTAACGTATAACGTATCACGTATAACGTATAACGTATAACGTAAAACGTATAACGCATAACGTATATCGTATACCGTATAACGTATAACGTATATCGTATAACGTATAACGCATAAAGAATAACGTATAACGTATAACCTATGACGTATAACGTATAACGTATGACGTATATCGTATAACGTATAACGTACAACGTATAACGTATAACGTATGACGTGTAACGTATAACGTATAACGTATAACGTATAACGTATAACGTATAACGTATAACGTATAACGTGTGTCGAAGAACGTATAACGAATAACGTAAAACGTATAACGCATAACGTATAACGTATAACGTGTGTCGAAGAACGTATAACGAATAACGTAAAACGTACAACGCATAACATGTAACGTATAACGTATAACGTATAACCTATGATGTATAACGTATAACGTATAACGTATAACGTATATCGTATAACGTAAAACGTATAACGTATAACGTATAACGTATAACGTATGACGTATAACGTATAACGTATAACGTATAACGTATAACGTATAACGGATAACGTATAACGTATAACGTATAACGTATATCGTATACCGTATAACGTATAACGTATAACGTATAAGGTACAACGAATAAAGTATAACGTATAACATATAACGTATAACCTATAACGTATAACGTATAACGTATAACGAATAACGCAAAACGTATAACGCATAATGTATAACGTATAACGTGTAACAAAGAACGTATAACGAATAACGTATAACGTATAACGTATATCGTATAACGTATAACGTATAACGTATAACGTATGACGTATAACATATAACGTATAACGTATAACGTATAACGTATAACGTATAACTTATAACGTATAACGTATAACGTATAACGTATAACGTATAACGTATAACGTATAACGTATACCGTATGACGTATAACGTATAACGTATCACGAATAACGTAAAACGTATAACGCATAACGTATAACGTATAACGTATAACGTGTAACGCATAACGTATAACGTATAACGTGTAACGAAGAACGTATAACGAATAACGTATAACGTATATCGTATAACGTATAGAGTATAACGTATAACGTATGACGTATAACGTATAACGTATAGCGTATAACGTGTAACGTATAACGTATAACGTATAACGTACAACGTATAACGTATAACGTATAACGTATAACGTATAACGTATAACGAATAACGTGAAACGTATAACGCATAACGTATAATGCATAGCGTATAACGTATAACGTATAACCTATGACGTATAACGTATAACGTATAACGTTTTACGTATAACGTATAACGTATAACGAATAACGTATAACGTATAACGTATAACGGATAACGTATAACGTATAACGAATAACGCATAGCGTATAACGTATAACGTATAACGTCTAACGTATAACGTATAACGTATAACGTATAACGTATAACGTATAACGTATCACGAATAACGTAAAACGTATAACGCATAACGTATAACGTATAACGTGTATCGAAGAACGTATAACGAAAAACGTAAAACGTATAACGCATAACATGTAACGTATAACGTATAACGTATAACGTATAACGTATAACGTATAACGTAGAACGTATAACGCATAACGTATATCGTATACCGTATATCGTATAACGTATATCGTATAACGTATAACGCATAAAGAATAACGTATAACGTATAACCTATGACGTATAACGTGTAACGTATAAGGTACAACGAATAAAGTATAACGTATAACGTATAACGTATAACCTATAACGTATAACGTATAACGTATAACGTATAACGAATAACGCAAAACGTATAACGCATAATGTATAACGTATAACGTGTAACGAAGAACGTATAACGAATAACGTATAACGTATAACGTATATCGTATAACGTATAACGTATAACGTATAACGTATGACGTATAACATATAACGTATAACGTATAACGTATAACGTATAACGTATAACGTATAACGTATAACGTATATCGTATAACGTATAGCGTATAACGTATATCGTATAACGTATAACGTATAACGTATAACGTATAACGTATAACGTATAACGTATAACGTATAATGTATAACGTATAACGTATAACGTATAACGTATAACGTATAACGTATATCGTATAACGTATAACGTATAACGTATAACGTATACCGTATAACGTATAACGTATAACGTATAACGTATAACGTATAACGTGTAACGTATAACGTATAACGTATACCGTATAACGTATAACGTATAACGTATAACGTATAACGTATAACGTATTACGTATAACGTATAACGTATAACGTATAACGTATAACGTATAACGTATAACGTATACCGTATAACGTATAACGTATAACGTATAACGTATAACGTATAACGTATAACGTATAACGTATAACGTATAACGTATAACGTATAACGTATAACGTATAACGTATAACGTATAACGTATAACGTATAACGTATTACGTATAACGTATAACGTATAACGTATAACGTATAACGTATAACGAATAACGTATAACGTAAAACGTATGACGTATAACGTATAACGTATAACCTATGACGTATAACGTATAACGTATAACGTATAACGTATAACGTATAACGTATAACGTATAACCTATAACGTATAACGTGTAACGAAGAACGTATAACGAATAACGTAAAACGTATAACGCATAACATGTAACGTATAACGTATCACGTATAACGTATAACGTATAACGTAGAACGTATAACGCATAACGTATATCGTATACCGTATAACGTATAACGTATATCGTATAACGTATAACGCATAAAGAATAACGTATAACGTATAACCTATGACGTATAACGTATAACGTATGACGTATATCGTATAACGTATAACGTACAACGTATAACGTATAACGTATGACGTGTAACGTATAACGTATAACGTATAACGTATAACGTATAACGTATAACGTATAACGTATAACGTATAACATATAACGTATAACGTATAACGTATAACGTATAACCTATAACGTATACCCTATGACGTATAACGTATGACGTATAACGTATAACGTATCACGAATAACGTAAAACGAATAACGCATAACGTATAACGTATAACGTGTGTCGAAGAACGTATAACGAATAACGTAAAACGTATAACGCATAACATGTAACGTATAACGTATAACGTATAACGTATAACGTATAACGTAAAACGTATAACGCATAACGTATATCGTATACCGTATATCGTATAACGTATATCGTATAACGTATAACGCATAAAGAATAACGTATAAATATAACCTATGACGTATAAAGTATAACGTATAACGTATAACGTATATCGTATAACGTAAAACGTATAACGTATAACGTATAACGTATAACGTATGACGTATGACGTATAACGTATAACGTATAACGTATAACGGATAACGTATATCGTATAACGTGTAACGTATATCGTATACCGTATAACGTATAACGTATAACGTATAAGGTACAACGAATAAAGTATAACGTATAACGTATAACGTATAACCTATAACGTATAACGTATAACGTATAACCTATAACGTATAACGAATAACGTATAACGAATAACGCAAAACGTATAACGCATAATGTATAACGTATAACGTGTAACGAAGAACGTATAACGAATAACGTATAACCTATAACGTATAACGAATAACGTATAACGTAAAACGTATGACGTATAACGTATAACGTATAACCTATGACGTATAACGTATAACGTATAACGTATAACGTATAACGTATAACGTATAACGTATAACGTATAACGTATAACGAATAACGTATAACGTAAAACGTATGACGTATAACGTATAACGTATAACCTATGACGTATAACGTATAACGTATAACGTATAACGTATAACGTATAACCTATAACGTATAACGTGTAGCGAAGAACGTATAACGAATAACGTAAAACGTATAACGCATAACATGTAACGTATATCGTATAACGTATAACGTATTACGTATAACGTATAACGTATGACGTATAACGTATAACGTATAACGTATAACGTATAACGTATAACGTAGAACGTATAACGCATAACGTATAACGTATAACGGATAACGTATAACGTATAACGTATAACGTATAACGTATAACGTATAACGTATAACGTATAACGTATAACGTATAACGTATATCGTATAACGTATAACGTATAACGTATAACGTACAACGTATATCGTAAAACGTATAACGTATGACGTATAAAGAATAACATATAACGTATAACGTATAAAGAATAACGTATAACGTATAACGTATAACGAATAACGTAAAACGTATGACGCATTACATATTACGTATAACGTAGAACGTATAACGTATAACGTATATCGTAAAATGTATAACGTATAACGTATAACGTATAACGTATAACGTATAACGAATAACGTAAAACATATAACGCAAAACGTATAACGTATAACGTGTAACGAAGAACGTATAACGAATAACGTATAACGTATATCGTATAACGTAGAACGTATAACGTATAACGTATAACGTATAACGTATAACGTATAACGTATAACGTATAACGTATAACGTATAACGTATAACGTATAACGTGTAACGTATAACGAATAACGTAAAACGTATGACGCATTACATATTACGTATAACGTAGAACGTATAACGTATAACGTATATCGTAAAACGTATAACGTATAACGTATAACGTATAACGTATAACGTATAACGTATAACGTATAACGTATAACGTATAACGTATAACGTATAACGTATAACGTATAACGTATACCGTATAATGTATAACGTATAACGTATAACGTATAACGTATAACGTATAACGTATAACGTATAACGTATACCGTATAACGTATAACGTATAACGTATAACGTATAACGTATAACGTATAACGTATAACGTATAACGTATAATGTATAACGTATAACGTATAACGTATAACGTATAACGTATAACGTATAACGTATACCGTATAACGTATAACGTATAACGTATAACGTATAACGTATAACGTGTAACGTATAACGTATAACGTATACCGTATAACGTATAACGTATAACGTATAACGTATAGCGTATAACGTATAACGTATAACGTATACCGTATAACGTAAAACGTATAACGTATAACGTATAACGTATAACATATAACGTATAACGTATAACGTATAACGTATAACGTATAACGTATAACGTATAACGTATTACGTATAACGTATAACGTATAACGTATAACGTATAACGTAGAACGAATAACGTATAACGTAAAACGTATGACGTATAACGTATAACGTATAACCTATGACGTATAACGTATAACGTATAACGTATAACGTATAACGTATAACCTATAACATATAACGTGTAACGAAGAACGTATAACGAATAACGTAAAACGTATAACGCATAACATGTAACGTATAACGTATCACGTATAACGTATAACGTATAACGTACAACGTATAACGCATAACGTATATCGTATACCGTATAACGTATAACGTATATCGTATAACGTATAACGCATAAAGAATAACGTATAACGTATAACCTATGACGTATAACGTATAACGTATGACGTATATCGTATAACGTATAACGTACAACGTATAACGTATAACGTATGACGTGTAACGTATAACGTATAACGTATAACGTATAACGTATAACGTATAACGTATAACGTATAACGTATAACGTATAACGTATAACGTATAACGTATAACGTATAACCTATAACGTATACCCTATGACGTATAACGTATGACGTATAACGTATAACGTATCACGAATAACGTAAAACGTATAACGCATAACGTATAACGTATAACGTGTGTCGAAGAACGTATAACGAATAACGTAAAACGTACAACGCATAACATGTAACGTATAACGTATAACGTATAACGTATAACGTATAACGTAAAACGTATAACGCATAACGTATATCGTATACCGTATATCGTATAACGTATATCGTATAACGTATAACGCATAAAGAATAACGTATAACGTATAACCTATGACGTATAACGTATAACGTATAACGTATAACGTATAACGAATAACGTATAACGTAAAACGTATGACGTATAACGTATAACGTATAACCTATGACGTATAACGTATAACGTATAACGTATAACGTATAACGTATAACCTATAACGTATAACGTGTAGCGAAGAACGTATAACGAATAACGTAAAACGTATAACGCATAACATGTAACGTATATCGTATAACGTATAACGTATTACGTATAACGTATAACGTATGACGTATAACGTATAACGTATAACGTATAACGTATAACGTATAACGTAGAACGTATAACGCATAACGTATAACGTATAACGGATAACGTATAACGTATAACGTATAACGTATAACGTATACCGTATAACGTATAACGTATAACGTATAACGTATAACGTACAACGTATAACGTATAACGTATAACGTATAACGTATAACGTATAACGAATAACGTGAATCGTATAACGCATAACGTATAATGCATAGCGTGTAACGTATGACGTATAACCTATGACGTATAACGTATAACGTATAACGTTTTACGTATAACGTATAACGTATAACGAATAACGTATAACGTATAACGTATAAAGGATAACGTATAACGTATAACGAATAACGCATAGCGTATAACGTATAACGTATAACGTCTAACGTATAACGTATAACGTATAACGTATAACGTATAACGTATAACGTATAACGTATAACGTATAACGTATAACATATAACGTATAGCGTATAACGTATAACGTATAACGTATAACGTATAACGTATAACGTATAACGTATAACGTATAACGTATATCGTAAAACGTATAACGTGTAACGTATAACGTATAACGTGTAACGAAGAACGTATAACGTATAACGTAGAAGTTATAACATATTTCGTATAACGTATTATATAACGTGTATCGTATAACTTATGACGTATAACTTATAACGTATAACGTATAACGTATAACTTGTAACGAAAAACGTATAACGAACAACGTAAAACATATGACGCATTACATATTACGTATAACGTATAACGTAAAACGTATAACGTATAACGTATAACGAATAACGTAAAACGTATAACGCATAACGTATAACGCATATCGTATAACGTATAACGTAAAACGTATAACGTATAACGTATAACGAATAACGTAAAACGTATAACGCATAACGTATAACGCATATCGTATAACGTATAACGTGTAACCTATGACGTATAACGTATAACGTACAACGTTTCACGCATAACGTATAACGTATAACGAATAACGTATAACGTATAACGCATAACATGTAACGTATAACGTATCACGTATAACGTATAACGTATAACGTAAAACGTATAACGCATAACGTATTTCGTATACCGTATAACGTATAACGTATATCGCATAACGTATAACGCATAAAGAATAACGTATAACGTATAACCTATGACGTATAACGTATAACGTATGACGTATATCGTATAACGTATAACGTATAACGTATAACGTATAACGTATGACGTATAACGTATAACGTATAACGTATAACGTATAACGTATAACGTATAACGTATAACGTATAACGTATAACGTATAACGTATAACGTATAACGTATACCGTATGACGTATAACGTATGACGTATAAAGTATAACGTATCACGAATAACGTAAAACGTATAACGCATAACGTATAACGTATAACGTGTATCGAAGAACGTATAACGAATAACGTAAAACGTATAACGCATAACATGTAACGTATAACGTATAACGTATAACGTATAACGTATAACGTAGAACGTATAACGCATAACGTATATCGTATACCGTATATCGTATAACGTATATCGTATAACGTATAACGCATAAAGAATAACGTATAACGTATAACCTATGACGTATAACGTATAACGAATAAGGCACAACGAATAAAGTATAACGTATAACGTATAACGTATAACCTATAACGTATAACGTATAACGTATAACGTATAACGAATAACGCAAAACGTATAACGCATAATGTATAACGTATAACGTGTAACGAAGAACGTATAACGAATAACGTATAACGTATAACGTATATCGTATAACGTATAACGTATAACGTATAACGTATGACGTATAACATATAACGTATAACGTATAACGTATAACGTATAACGTATAACGTATAACGTATAACGTATAACGAATAACGTATACCGTATAACGTATAACGTATAACGTATATCGTATAACGTATAACGTATAACGTATAACGTATAACGTATAACGTATAACGTATAATGTATAACGTATAACGTATAACGTATAACGTATGACGTATAACGTATAACGTATAACGTATAACGTATAACGTATACCGTATAACGTATAACGTATAACGTATAACGTATAACGTATAACGTGTAACGTATAACGTATAACGTATACCGTATAACGTATAACGTATAACGTATAACGTATAACGTATAACGTAAAACGTATAACGTATAACGTATAACGTATAACGTATAACGTATAACGTATAACGTATAACGTATAACGTATTACGTATAACGTATAACGTATAACGTATAGCGTATAACGTATAACGAATAACGTATAACGTAAAACGTATGACGTATAACGTATAACGTATAACCTATGACGTATAACGTATAACGTATAACGTATAACGTATAACGTATAACGTATAACCTATAACGTATAACGTGTAACGAAGAACGTATAACGAATAACGTAAAACGTATAACGCATAACATGTAACGTATAACGTATCACGTATAACGTATAACGTATAACGTAGAACTTATAACGCATAACGTATATCGTATACCGTATAACGTATAACGTATATCGTATAACGTATAACGCATAAAGAATAACGTATAACGTATAACCTATGACGTATAACGTATAACGTATGACGTATATCGTATAACGTATAACGTACAACGTATAACGCATAACGTATGACGTGTAACGTATAACGTATAACGTATAACGTATAACGTATAACGTATAACGTATAACGTATAACGTATAACGTATAACGTATAACGTATAACGTATAACGTATAACGTATAACCAATAACGTATACCCTATGACGTATAACGTATGACGTATAACGTATAACGTATCACGAATAACGTAAAACGAATAACGCATAACGTATAACGTATAACGTGTGTCGAAGAACGTATAACGAATAACGTAAAACGTATAACGCATAACATGTAACGTATAACGTATAACGTATAACGTATAACGTATAACGTAAAACGTATAACGCATAACGTATATCGTATACCGTATATCGTATAACGTATATCGTATAACGTATAACGCATAAAGAATAACGTATAACGTATAACCTATGGCGTATAACGTATAACGTATAACGTATAACGTATATCGTATAACGTAAAACGTATAACGTATAACGTATAACGTATAACGTATGACGTATACCGTATAACGTATAACGTATAACGTATAACGGATAACGTATAACGTATAACGTATAACGTATAACGTATATCGTATACCGTATAACGTATAACGTATAACGTATAAGGTACAACGAATAAAGTATAACGTATAACGCATAACGTATAACCTATAACGTATAACGTATAACGTATAACCTATAACGTATAACGTATAACGTATAACGAATAACGCAAAACGTATAACGCATAATGTATAACGTATAACGTGTAACGAAGAACGTATAACGAATAACGTATAACGTATAACGTATAACGAATAACGTATAACGTAAAACGTATGACGTATAACGTATAAGGTATAACCTATGACGTATAACGTATAACGTATAACGTATAACGTATAACGTATAACGTATAACGTATAACGTATAACGTATAACGAATAACGTATAACGTAAAACGTATGACGTATAACGTATAACGTATAACCTATGACGTATAACGTATAACGTATAACGTATAACGTATAACGTATAACGTATAACCTATAACGTATAACGTGTAGCGAAGAACGTATAACGAATAACGTAAAACGTATAACGCATAACATGTAACGTATATCGTATAACGTATAACGTATATCGTATAACGTATAACGTATAACGTATAACGAATAACGTATAACGTAAAACGTATGACGTATAACGTATAACGTATAACCTATGACGTATAACGTATAACGTATAACGTATAACGTATAACGTATAACGTATAACGTATAACGTATAACGAATAACGTATAACGTATAACGTATAACGTATAACGTATGACGTATAACGTATAACGTATAACGTATAACGTA
Organism: Ptiloglossa arizonensis; assembly: GCF_051014685.1. NCBI lineage: Eukaryota > Metazoa > Arthropoda > Insecta > Hymenoptera > Colletidae > Ptiloglossa > Ptiloglossa arizonensis. The sequence continues at coordinate 28,858 of NW_027478598.1, read as the reverse complement.
TAACGTATAACGTAGAACGTATAACGCATAACGTATAACGTATAACGGATAACGTATAACGTATAACGTATAACGTATAACGTATAACGTATTACGTATAACGTATAACGTATAACGTATAACGTATATCGTATAACGTATAACGTATAACGTATAACGTACAACGTATATCGTAAAACGTATAACGTATGACGTATAAAGAATAACGTATAACGTATAACGTATAAAGAATAACGTATAACGTATAACGTATAACGAATAACGTAAAACGTATGACGCATTACATATTACGTATAACGTAGAACGTATAACGTATAACGTATATCGTAAAATGTATAACGTATAACGTATAACGTATAACGTATAACGTATAACGTATAACGAATAAAGTAAAACGTATAACGCATAACGTATAACGTATAACGTGTAACGAAGAACGTATAACGAATAACGTATAACGTATATCGTATAACGTAGAACGTATAACGTATAACGTATAACGTATAACGTATATTGTAGAACGTATAACGTATAACGTATATCGTAAAACGTATAACGTATAACGTATAACGTATAACGTATAACGTATAACGTATAACGTATAACGTATAAGGTATAACGTATACCGTATAACGTATAACGTATAACGTATAACGTATAACGTATAACGTATAACGTATAACGTATAACGTATAACGTATACCGTATGACGTATAACGTATGACGTATCACGAATAACGTAAAACGTATAACGTACAACGTATATCGTAAAACGTATAACGTATGACGTATAAAGAATAACGTATAACGTATAACGTATAAAGAATAACGTATAACGTATAACGTATAACGAATAACGTAAAACGTATGACGCATTACATATTTCGTATAACGTAGAACGTATAACGTATAACGTATATCGTAAAATGTATAACGTATAACGTATAACGTATAACGTGTAACGAAGAACGTATAACGAATAACGTATAACGTATATCGTATAACGTAGAACGTATAACGTAAAACGTATAACGCATAACGTATATCGTATACCGTATAACGTATAACGTATATCGTATAACGTATAACGCATAAAGAATAACGTATAACGTATAACGTATAACGTATAACGTATAACGTATAACGAATAACGTAAAACGTATAACGCGTAACATATATCGTATACCGTATAACGTATAACGTATATCGTATAACGTATAACGCATAAAGAATAACGTATAACGTATAACGTATAACGTATAACGTATAACGTATAACGTATAACGTATAACGTATAACGTATAACGTATAACGTATAACGTATAACGTATAACGTATAACGTATAACGTATAACGTATAACGTATAACGTATAACGTATAACGTATAACGTATAACGTATACCGTATGACGTATAACGTATGACGTATCACGAATAACGTAAAACGTATAACGCATAACGTATAACGTATAACGTGTAACGAAGAACGTATAACGAATAACGTAAAACGTATAACGCTTAACATGTAACGTATAACGTATAACGTATAACGTATAACGTATAACGTATAACGTATAACATATGACGTATAAGGTATAACGTATAACGTAAAACGTATAACGCATAACGTATATCGTATACCGTATAACGTATAACGTATATCGTATAACGTATAACGCATAAAGAATAACGTATAACGTATAACCTATGACGTATATCGTATAACGTATAACGTATAACGTATATCGTATAACGTATAACGTATAACGTATAACGTATAACGTATAACGTATAACGTATAACGTATAACGAATAACGTATAACGTAAAACGTATAACGTATAACGTATAACGTATAACGTATAACCTATGACGTATAACGTATAACGTATAACGTATAACGTATAAAGTATAACGTATAACGTATAACCTATAACGTATAACGTGTAACGAAGAACGTATAACGAATAACGTAAAACGTATAACGCATAACATGTAACGTATAACGTATCACGTATAACGTATAACGTATAACGTATAACGTATAACGTATAACGTATAACGTATAACGTATAACGTATAACGTATAACGTATAACGTATAACGTATAACGTATAACGTATAACGTATAACGTATAACGTATAACGTATAACGTATAACGTATAACGTATAACGTATAACGTATAACGTATAACGTATAACGTATAACGTATAACGTATAACGTATAACGTATAACGTATAACGTATAACGTATAACGTATAACGTATAACGTATACCGTATAACGTATAACGTATAACTTATAACGTATATCGTAAAACGTATAACGTATGACGTATAAAGAATAACGTATAACGCATAACGTATATCGTATACCGTATAACGTATAACGTATATCGTATAACGTATAACGCATAAAGAATAACGTATAACGTATAACGTATAACGTATAACGTATAACGAATAACGTAAAACGTATAACGCATAACATATATCGTATACCGTATAACGTATAACGTATATCGTATAACGTATAACGCATAAAGAATAACGTATAACGTATAACCTATGACGTATAACGTATAACGTATAACGTATATCGTATAACGTATAACGTATAAAGTATAACGTATAACGTATGACGTATAACGTATAACGTATAACGTATAACGTATAACGTATAACGTATAACGTATAACGTATAACGTATAACGTATAACGTATAACGTATAACGTATACCGTATGACGTATAACGTATGACGTATCACGAATAACGTAAAACGTATAACGCATAACGTATAACGTATAACGTGTAACGAAGAACGTATAACGAATAACGTAAAACGTATAACGCTTAACATGTAACGTATAACGTATAACGTATAACGTATAACGTATAACGTATAACGTATAACATATGACGTATAAGGTATAACGTATAACGTAAAACGTATAACGCATAACGTATATCGTATACCGTATAACGTATAACGTATATCGTATAACGTATAAGGCATAAAGAATAACGTATAACGTATAACCTATGACGTATATCGTATAACGTATAACGTATAACGTATATCGTATAACGTATAACGTATAACGTATAACGTATAACGTATAACGTATAACGTATAACGTATAACGAATAACGTATAACGAATAACCTATAACGTATAAAGTATAACGTATAACGAATAACCTATAACGTATAACGTGTAACGAAGAACGTATAACGAATAACGTAAGACGTATAACGCATAACATGTAACGTATAACGTATCACGTATAACGTATAACGTATAACGTATAACGTATAACGTATAACGTATAACGTATAACGTATAACGTATAACGTATAACGTATAACGTATAACGTATAACGTAGAACGTATAACGTATAACGTATATCGTAAAACGTATAACGTATAACGTATAACGTATAACGTATAACGTATAACGTATAACGTATAACGTATAACGTATAACGTATAACGTATAACGTACAACGTATAACGTATAACGTATAACGTATAACGTATACCGTATAACGTATAACGTATAACTTATAACGTATATCGTAAAACGTATAACGTATGACGTATAAAGAATAACGTATAACGTATAACGTATAAAGAATAACGTATAACGTATAACGTATAACGAATAACGTAAAACGTATAACGTATAACGCATAACGTATAACGTATAACGTGTAACGAAGAACGTATAACGAATAACGTATAAGGTATATCGTATAACGTAGAACGTATAACGTATAACGTATATCGTAAAACGTATACGTATAACGTATAACGTATAACGTATAACGTATTACGTATAACGTATAACGTATAACGTATACCGTATAACGTATAACGTATAACGTACAACGTATATCGTAAAACGTATAACGTATGACGTATAAAGAATAACGTATAACGTATAACGTATAAAGAATAACGTATAACGTATAACGTATAACGAATAACGTAAAGCGTATAACGCATAACGTATAACGTATAACGTGTAACGAAGAACGTAGAACGAATAACGTATAACGTATATCGTATAACGTATAACGTATAACGTATAACGTATAACGTATAACGTATAACGTATAACGTATAACGCATAACGTATAACGTATAACGTATAACGTATAACGTATAACGTATAACGTATAACGTATAACGTATAACGTATAACGTATAACGTATAACGTATAACGAATAACGTAAAACGTATGACGCATTACATATTACGTATAACGTAGAACGTATAACGTATAACGTATATCGTAAAATGTATAACGTATAACGTATAACGTATAACGTGTAACGAAGAACGTATAACGAATAACGTATAACGTATATCGTATAACGTAGAACGTATAACGTATAACGTATAACGTATAACGTATAACGTATAACCTATGACGTATAACGTATAACGTATAACGTATAACGTATAAAGTATAACGTATAACGTATAACCTATAACGTATAACGTGTAACGAAGAACGTATAACGAATAACGTAAAACGTATAACGCATAACATGTAACGTATAACGTATTACGTATAACGTATAACGTATAACGTATAACGCATAACATGTAACGTATAACGTATTACGTATAACGTATAACGTATAACGTATAACGTATAACGTATAACGTATAACGTATAACGTATAACGTATAACGTAGAACGTAGAACGTATAACGTATAACGTATATCGTAAAACGTATAACGTATAACGTATAACGTATAACGTATAACGTATAACGTATAACGTATAACGTATAACGTATAACGTATAACGTATAACGTATAACGTATAACGTATACCGTATAACGTATAACGTATAACTTATAACGTATATCGTAAAACGTATAACGTATGACGTATAAAGAATAACGTATAACGTATAACGTATAAAGAATAACGTATAACGTATAACGTATAACGAATAACGTAAAACGTATAACGTATAACGCATAACGTATAACGTATAACGTGTAACGAAGAACGTATAACGAATAACGTATAAGGTATATCGTATAACGTAGAACGTATAACGTATAACGTATATCGTAAAACGTATAACGTATAACGTATAACGTATAACGTATAACGTATATCGTATAAAGAATAACGTATAACGTATAACGTATAACGAATAACGTAAAACGTATAACGCATAACGTATAACGTATAACGTGTAACGAAGAACGTATAACGAATAACGTATAACGTATATCGTATAACGTAGAACGTATAACGTATAACGTATAACGTATAACGTATATTGTAGAACGTATAACGTATAACGTATATCGTAAAACGTAGAACGTATAACGTATAACGTATAACGTATAACGTATATTGTAGAACGTATAACGTATAACGTATATCGTAAAACGTATAACGTATAACGTATAACGTATTACGTATAACGTATAACGTATAACGTATAACGTATAACGTATAACGTATAACGTATAACGTATAACGTATAACGTATAACGTATAACGTATAACGTATAACGTATAACGTATAACGTATAACGTATAACGTATAACGTATAACGTATAACGTATAACGTATAACGTATAACGTGTAACGTATAACGTATAACCTATAACGTATAACGTATAACGTATAACGTATAACGTATAACGTATAACGTATAACGTATAACGTATAACGTATAACGTATAACGTATAACGTATAACGTATAACGTATAACGTATAACGTATAACGTATAACGTATAACGTATAAAGAATAACGTATAACGTAAAACGTATAACGAATAACGTAAAACGTATAACGTGTAACGCATAACGTATAACGTATAACGCATAACGTATAACGTATAACGTGTAACGAAGAACGTATAACGAATAACGTATAACGTATATCGTATAACGTAGAACGTATAACGTATAACGTATAACGTATAACGTATAACGTATAACGTATAACGTATAACGTATAACGTATAACGTATAACGTATAACGTATAACGTATAACGTAGAACGTAGAACGTATAACGTATAACGTATATCGTAAAACGTATAACGTATAACGTATAACGTATAACGTATAACGTATAACGTATAACGTATAACGTATAACGTATAACGTATAACGTATAACGTATAACGTATAACGTATAACGTATAACGTATAACGTATACCGTACAACGTATAACGTATAACTTATAACGTATATCGTAAAACGTATAACGTATGACGTATAAAGAATAACGTATAACGTATAACGTATAAAGAATAACGTATAACGTATAACGTATACCGTATAACGTATAACGTATGACGTATAAAGAATAACGTATAACGTATAACGTATAAAGAATAACGTATAACGTATAACGTATAACGAATAACGTAAAACGTATAACGTGTAACGCATAACGTATAACGTATAACGCATAACGTATAACGTATAACGTGTAACGAAGAACGTATAACGAATAACGTATAACGTATATCGTATAACGTAGAACGTATAACGTATAACGTATAACGTATAACGTATAACGTATAACGTATAACGTATAACGTATAACGTATAACGTATAACGTATAACGTATAACGTAGAACGTAGAACGTATAACGTATAACGTATATCGTAAAACGTATAACGTATAACGTATAACGTATAACGTATAACGTATAACGTATAACGTATAACGTATAACGTATAACGTATAACGTATAACGTATAACGTATAACGTATAACGTATAACGTATAACGTATACCGTATAACGTATAACGTATAACTTATAACGTATATCGTAAAACGTATAACGTATGACGTATAAAGAATAACGTATAACGTATAACGTATAAAGAATAACGTATAACGTATAACGTATAACGAATAACGTAAAACGTATAACGTATAACGCATAACGTATAACGTATAACGTATAACGTATAACGTAAAACGTATAACGCATAACGTATATCGTATACCGTATAACGTATAACGTATATCGTATAACGTATAACGCATAAAGAATAACGTATAACGTATAACGTATAACGTATAACGTATAACGAATAACGTAAAACGTATAACGCATAACATATATCGTATACCGTATAACGTATAACGTATATCGTATAACGTATAACGCATAAAGAATAACGTATAACGTATAACCTATGACGTATAACGTATAACGTATAACGTATATCGTATAACGTATAACGTATTACGTATAACGTATAACGTATAACGTATAACGTATAACGTATAACGTATAACGTATAACGTATAACGTATAACGTATAACGTAGAACGTAGAACGTATAACGTATAACGTATATCGTAAAACGTATAACGTATAACGTATAACGTATAACGTATAACGTATAACGTATAACTTATAACGTATAACGTATAACGTATAACGTATAACGTATAACGTATAACGTATACCGTATAACGTATAACGTATAACTTATAACGTATAACGAATAACGTAAAACGTATAACGCATAACATATATCGTATACCGTATAACGTATAACGTATAACGTATAACGTATAACGTATAACGTATAACGTGTAACGTATAACGTATAACGTATAACGTATAACGTATAACGTATAACGTATAACGTATAACGTATACCGTATAACGTATAACGTATAACTTATAACGTATATCGTAAAACGTATAACGTATGACGTATAAAGAATAACGTATAACGTATAACGTATAAAGAATAACGTATAACGTATAACGTATAACGTATAACGTATAACGTATAACGTATAACGTATAACGTATAACGTATAACGTATAACGTATAACGTATAACGTATAACGTATAACGTATACCGTATAACGTATAACGTATAACTTATAACGTATATCGTAAAACGTATAACGTATGACGTATAAAGAATAACGTATAACGTATAACGTATAAAGAATAACGTATAACGTATAACGTATAACGAATAACGTAAAACGTATAACGTATAACGCATAACGTATAACGTATAACGTATAACGTATAACGTAAAACGTATAACGCATAACGTATATCGTATACCGTATAACGTATAACGTATATCGTATAACGTATAACGCATAAAGAATAACGTATAACGTATAACGTATAACGTATAACGTATAACGAATAACGTAAAACGTATAACGCATAACATATATCGTATACCGTATAACGTATAACGTATATCGTATAACGTATAACGCATAAAGAATAACGTATAACGTATAACCTATGACGTATAACGTATAACGTATAACGTATATCGTATGACGTATAACGTATAACGTATAACGTATAACGTATGACGTATAACGTATAACGTATAACGTATAACGTATAACGTATAACGTATAACGTATAACGTATAACGTATAACGTATAACGTATAACGTATAACGTATACCGTATGACGTATAACGTATGACGTATCACGAATAACGTAAAACGTATAACGCATAACGTATAACGTATAACGTGTAACGAAGAACGTATAACGAATAACGTAAAACGTATAACGCTTAACATGTAACGTATAACGTATAACGTATAACGTATAACGTATAACGTATAACGTATAACGTATAACGTATAACGTATAACATATGACGTATAAGGTATAACGTATAACGTAAAACGTATAACGCATAACGTATATCGTATACCGTATAACGTATAACGTATATCGTATAACGTATAACGCATAAAGAATAACGTATAACGTATAACCTATGACGTATATCGTATAACGTATAACGTATAACGTATATCGTATAACGTATAACGTATAACGTATAACGTATAACGTATAACGTATAACGTATAACGTATAACGAATAACGTATAACGTAAAACGTATAACGTATAACGTATAACGTATAACGTATAACCTATGACGTATAACGTATAACGTATAACGTATAACGTATAAAGTATAACGTATAACGTATAACCTATAACGTATAACGTGTAACGAAGAACGTATAACGAATAACGTAAAACGTATAACGCATAACATGTAACGTATAACGTATCACGTATAACGTATAACGTATAACGTATAACGTATAACGTATAACGTATAACGTATAACGTATAACGTATAACGTATAACGTATAACGTATAACGTATAACGTAGAACGTAGAACGTATAACGTATAACGTATATCGTAAAACGTATAACGTATAACGTATAACGTATAACGTATAACGTATAACGTATAACGTATAACGTATAACGTATAACGTATAACGTATAACGTATAACGTATAACGTATAACTTATAACGTATAACGTATAACGTATAACGTATAACGTATACCGTATAACGTATAACGTATAACTTATAACGTATATCGTAAAACGTATAACGTATGACGTATAAAGAATAACGTATAACGTATAACGTATAAAGAATAACGTATAACGTATAACGTATAACGAATAACGTAAAACGTATAACGTATAACGCATAACGTATAACGTATAACGTGTAACGAAGAACGTATAACGAATAACGTATAAGGTATATCGTATAACGTAGAACGTATAACGTATAACGTATATCGTAAAACGTATAACGTATAACGTATAACGTATAACGTATTACGTATAACGTATAACGTATAACGTATACCGTATAACGTATAACGTATAACGTACAACGTATATCGTAAAACGTATAACGTATGACGTATAAAGAATAACGTATAACGTATAACGTATAAAGAATAACGTATAACGTATAACGTATAACGAATAACGTAAAGCGTATAACGCATAACGTATAACGTATAACGTGTAACGAAGAACGTAGAACGAATAACGTATAACGTATATCGTATAACGTATAACGTATAACGTATAACGTATAACGTATAACGTATAACGTATAACGTATAACGTATAACGTATAACGTATAACGTATAACGTACAACGTATAACGTATAACGTATAACGTATAACGTATAACGTATAACGTATAACGTATAACGTATAACGTATAACGTATAACGAATAACGTAAAACGTATGACGCATTACATATTACGTATAACGTAGAACGTATAACGTATAACGTATATCGTAAAATGTATAACGTATAACGTATAACGTATAACGTGTAACGAAGAACGTATAACGAATAACGTATAACGTATATCGTATAACGTAGAACGTATAACGTATAACGTATAACGTATAACGTATAACGTATAACCTATGACGTATAACGTATAACGTATAACGTATAACGTATAAAGTATAACGTATAACGTATAACCTATAACGTATAACGTGTAACGAAGAACGTATAACGAATAACGTAAAACGTATAACGCATAACATGTAACGTATAACGTATTACGTATAACGTATAACGTATAACGTATAACGTATAACGTATAACGTATAACGCATAACATGTAACGTATAACGTATTACGTATAACGTATAACGTATAACGTATAACGTATAACGTATAACGTATAACGTATAACGATAACGTATAACGTATAACGTAGAACGTAGAACGTATAACGTATAACGTATATCGTAAAACGTATAACGTATAACGTATAACGTATAACGTATAACGTATAACGTATAACGTATAACGTATAACGTATAACGTATAACGTATAACGTATAACGTATAACGTATAACGTATAACGTATAACGTATACCGTATAACGTATAACGTATAACTTATAACGTATATCGTAAAACGTATAACGTATGACGTATAAAGAATAACGTATAACGTATAACGTATAAAGAATAACGTATAACGTATAACGTATAACGAATAACGTAAAACGTATAACGTATAACGCATAACGTATAACGTATAACGTGTAACGAAGAACGTATAACGAATAACGTATAAGGTATATCGTATAACGTAGAACGTATAACGTATAACGTATATCGTAAAACGTATAACGTATAACGTATAACGTATAACGTATAACGTATAACGTATAACGTATAACGTATAACATATACCGTTTAACGTATAACGTATAACGTACAACGTATAACGTATAACGTATAACGTATAACGTATACCGTATAACGTATAACGTATAACTTATAACGTATATCGTAAAACGTATAACGTATGACGTATAAAGTATAACGTATAACGTATAACGTATAAAGAATAACGTATAACGTATAACGTATAACGAATAACGTAAAACGTATAACGTGTAACGCATAACGTATAACGTATAACGCATAACGTATAACGTATAACGTGTAACGAAGAACGTATAACGAATAACGTATAACGTATATCGTATAACGTAGAACGTATAACGTATAACGTATAACGTATAACGTATAACGTATAACGTATAACGTATAACGTATAACGTATAACGTATAACGTATAACGTATAACGTATAACGTATAACGTATAACGTATAACGTATAACGTATAACGTATAACGTATAACGTATAACGTATAACGAATAACGTATAACGTATAACGTGTAACGAAGAACGTATAACGTATGACGCATTACATATTACGTATAACGTAGAACGTATAACGTATAACGTATATCGTAAAATGTATAACGTATAACGTATAACGTATAACGTGTAACGAAGAACGTATAACGAATAACGTATAACGTATATCGTATAACGTAGAACGTATAACGTATAACGTATAACGTATAACGTATAACGTATAACCTATGACGTATAACGTATAACGTATAACGTATAACGTATAAAGTATAACGTATAACGTATAACCTATAACGTATAACGTGTAACGAAGAACGTATAACGAATAACGTAAAACGTATAACGCATAACATGTAACGTATAACGTATTACGTATAACGTATAACGTATAACGTATAACGTATAACGTATAACGTATAACGCATAACATGTAACGTATAACGTATTACGTATAACGTATAACGTATAACGTATAACGTATAACGTATAACGTATAACGTATAACGTATAACGTATAACGTAGAACGTAGAACGTATAACGTATAACGTATATCGTAAAACGTATAACGTATAACGTATAACGTATAACGTATAACGTATAACGTATAACGTATAACGTATAACGTATAACGTATAACGTATAACGTATAACGTATAACGTATAACGTATAACGTATAACGTATACCGTATAACGTATAACGTATAACTTATAACGTATATCGTAAAACGTATAACGTATGACGTATAAAGAATAACGTATAACGTATAACGTATAAAGAATAACGTATAACGTATAACGTATAACGAATAACGTAAAACGTATAACGTATAACGCATAACGTATAACGTATAACGTGTAACGAAGAACGTATAACGAATAACGTATAAGGTATATCGTATAACGTAGAACGTATAACGTATAACGTATATCGTAAAACGTATAACGTATAACGTATAACGTATAACGTATAACGTATAACGTATAACGTATAACGTATAACATATACCGTTTAACGTATAACGTATAACGTACAACGTATAACGTATAACGTATAACGTATAACGTATACCGTATAACGTATAACGTATAACTTATAACGTATATCGTAAAACGTATAACGTATGACGTATAAAGAATAACGTATAACGTATAACGTATAAAGAATAACGTATAACGTATAACGTATAACGAATAACGTAAAACGTATAACGTGTAACGCATAACGTATAACGTATAACGCATAACGTATAACGTATAACGTGTAACGAAGAACGTATAACGAATAACGTATAACGTATATCGTATAACGTAGAACGTATAACGTATAACGTATAACGTATAACGTATAACGTATAACGTATAACGTATAACGTATAACGTATAACGTATAACGTATAACGTATAACGTATAACGTATAACGTATAACGTATAACGTATAACGTATAACGTATAACGTATAACGTATAACGTATAACGTATAACGAATAACGTATAACGTATAACGTGTAACGAAGAACGTATAACGAATAACGTATAAGGTATATCGTATAACGTATAACGTATAACGTATAACGTATAGCGTATAACGTATAACGTATAACGTATAACGTATAACGTATAACGTATAACGTATAACGTATAACGAATAACGTATAACGTATAACGTGTATCGAAGAACGTATAACGAATAACGAATAACGTATATCGTATAACGTAGAACGTATAACGTATAACGTATAACGTATAACGTATAACGTATAACGTGTAACGTATAACGTATAACGTATAACGTATAACGTATAACGTATAACGTATAACGTATAACGTATAACGTATAACGTATAACGTAGAACGTATAACGTATAACGTATATCGTAAAATGTATAACGTATAACGTATAACGTATTACGTATAACGTATAACGTATAGCGTATAAAGTATAACGTATAACGAATAACGTAAAACGTATGACGCATTACATATTACGTATAACGTATAACGTATAACGTATAACGTATAACGTATAACGAGTAACGTAAAACGTATGACGCATTACATATTACGTATAACGTAGAACGTATAACGTATAACGTATATCGTAAAACGTATAACATATAACGTATAACGTATAACGTATAACGTATAACGTATAACGTATAACGTATAACGTAAAACGTATAACGTATTACGTATAACGTATAACGTATAACGTATAACGTATAACGTATAACGTATAACGTATAACGTATAACGTATAACGAATAACGTAAATGTATGACGCATTACATATTACGTATAACGTAGAACGTATAACGTATAACGTATATCGTAAAACGTATAACGTATAACGTATAACGTATAACGTATAACGAATAACGTAAAACGTATTACGCATAACGTATAACGTATAACGTGTAACGAAGAACGTATAACGAATAACGTATAACGTATATCGTATAACGTAGAACGTATAACGTATAACGTATAACGTGTAACGAAGAACGTATAACGAATAACGTATAACGTATATCGTATAACGTAGAACGTATAACGTATAACGTACAACGTATAACGTATAACGTATAACGTATACCGTATAACGTATAACGTATAACTTATAACGTATATCGTAAAACGTATAACGTATGACGTATAAAGAATAACGTATAACGTATAACGTATAAAGAATAACGTATAACGTATAACGTATAACGAATAACGTAAAACGTATAACGTGTAACGCATAACGTATAACGTATAACGCATAACGTATAACGTATAACGTGTAACGAAGAACGTATAACGAATAACGTATAACGTATATCGTATAACGTAGAACGTATAACGTATAACGTATAACGTAAAACGTATGACGCATAACGTATAACGTATAACGTGTAACGAAGAACGTATAACGAATAACGTATAAGGTATATCGTATAACGTATAACGTATAACGTATAACGTATATCGTAAAACGTATAACGTATAACGTATAACGTATAACGTATAACGTATAACGTATAACGTATTACGTATAACGTATAACGTATAACGTATACCGTATAACGTATAACGTATAACGTACAACGTATATCGTAAAACGTATAACGTATGACGTATAAAGAATAACGTATAACGTATAACGTATAAAGAATAACGTATAACGTATAACGTATAACGAATAACGTAAAGCGTATAACGCACAACGTATAACGTATAACGTGTAACGAAGAACGTAGAACGAATAACGTATAACGTATATCGTATAACGTATAACGTATAACGTATAACGTATAACGTATAACGTATAACGTATAACGTATAACGTAAAACGTATAACGTATTACGTATAACGTATAACGTATAACGTATAACGTATAACGTATAACGTATAACGTATAACGTATAACGTATAACGAATAACGTAAAACGTATGACGCATTACATATTACGTATAACGTAGAACGTATAACGTATAACGTATATCGTAAAACGTATAACGTATAACGTATAACGTATAACGTATAACGTATAACGAATAACGTAAAACGTATTACGCATAACGTATAACGTATAACGTGTAACGAAGAACGTATAACGAATAACGTATAACGTATATCGTATAACGTAGAACGTATAACGTATAACGTATAACGTATAACGTATAACGTATACCGTATAACGTATAACGTATAACTTATAACGTATATCGTAAAACGTATAACGTATGACGTATAAAGAATAACGTATAACGTATAACGTATAAAGAATAACGTATAACGTATAACGTATAACGAATAACGTAAAACGTATAACGTATAACGCATAACGTATAACGTATAACGTGTAACGAAGAACGTATAACGAATAACGTATAAGGTATATCGTATAACGTAGAACGTATAACGTATAACGTATATCGTAAAACGTATAACGTATAACGTAGAACGTATAACGTATAACGTATAACGTATAACGTATAACGTATACCGTATAACGTATAACGTATAACTTATAACGTATATCGTAAAACGTATAACGTATGACGTATAAAGAATAACGTATAACGTATAACGTATAAAGAATAACGTATAACGTATAACGTATAACGAATAACGTAAAGCGTATAACGCATAACGTATAACGTATAACGTGTAACGAAGAACGTAGAACGAATAACGTATAACGTATATCGTATAACGTATAACGTATAACGTATAACGTATAACGTATAACGTATAACGTATAACGTATAACGTATAACGTATAACGTATAACGTATAACGTATAACGTATAACGTATAACGTATAACGTATAACGTATAACGTATAACGTATAACGAATAACGTAAAACGTATGACGCATTACATATTACGTATAACGTAGAACGTATAACGTATAACGTATATCGTAAAATGTATAACGTATAACGTATAACGTATAACGTGTAACGAAGAACGTATAACGAATAACGTATAACGTATATCGTATAACGTAGAACGTATAACGTATAACGTATAACGTATAACGTATAACGTATAACCTATGACGTATAACGTATAACGTATAACGTATAACGTATAAAGTATAACGTATAACGTATAACCTATAACGTATAACGTGTAACGAAGAACGTATAACGAATAACGTAAAACGTATAACGCATAACATGTAACGTATAACGTATTACGTATAACGTATAACGTATAACGTATAACGCATAACATGTAACGTATAACGTATTACGTATAACGTATAACGTATAACGTATAACGTATAACGTATAACGTATAACGTATAACGTATAACGTATAACGTATAACGTATAACGTGTAACGAAGAACGTATAACGAATAACGTATAAGGTATATCGTATAACGTAGAACGTATAACGTATAACGTATATCGTAAAACGTATAACGTATAACGTATAACGTATAACGTAAAACGTATAACGTATAACGTATAACATATACCGTTTAACGTATAACGTATAACGTACAACGTATAACGTATAACGTATAACGTATAACGTATAACGTATACCGTATAACGTATAACGTATAACTTATAACGTATATCGTAAAACGTATAACGTATGACGTATAAAGAATAACGTATAACGTATAACGTATAAAGAATAACGTATAACGTATAACGTATAACGAATAACGTAAAACGTATAACGTGTAACGCATAACGTATAACGTATAACGCATAACGTATAACGTATAACGTGTAACGAAGAACGTATAACGAATAACGTATAACGTATATCGTATAACGTAGAACGTATAACGTATAACGTATAACGTATAACGTATAACGTATAACGTATAACGTATAACGTATAACGTATAACGTATAACGTAAAACGTATAACGTATTACGTATAACGTATAACGTATAACGTATAACGTATAACGTATAACGTATAACGTATAACGTATAACGTATAACGAATAACGTAAAACGTATGACGCATTACATATTACGTATAACGTAGAACGTATAACGTATAACGTATATCGTAAAACGTATAACGTATAACGTATAACGTATAACGTATAACGAATAACGTAAAACGTATTACGCATAACGTATAACGTATAACGTGTAACGAAGAACGTATAACGAATAACGTATAACGTATATCGTATAACGTAGAACGTATAACGTATAACGTATAACGTGTAACGAAGAACGTATAACGAATAACGTATAACGTATATCGTATAACGTAGAACGTATAACGTATAACGTACAAAGTATAACGTATAACGTATAACGTATAACGTATACCGTATAACGTATAACGTATAACTTATAACGTATATCGTAAAACGTATAACGTATGACGTATAAAGAATAACGTATAACGTATAACGTATAAAGAATAACGTATAACGTATAACGTATAACGAATAACGTAAAACGTATAACGTGTAACGCATAACGTATAACGTATAACGCATAACGTATAACGTATAACGTGTAACGAAGAACGTATAACGAATAACGTATAACGTATATCGTATAACGTAGAACGTATAACGTATAACGTATAACGTATAACGTATAACGTATAACGTATAACGTATAACGTATAACGTATAACGTATAACGTATAACGTATAACGTATAACGTATAACGTATAACGTATAACGTATAACGTATAACGTATAACGAATAACGTAAAACGTATGACGCATAACGTATAACGTATAACGTGTAACGAAGAACGTATAACGAATAACGTATAAGGTATATCGTATAACGTATAACGTATAACGTATAACGTATATCGTAAAACGTATAACGTATAACGTATAACGTATAACGTATAACGTATAACGTATAACGTATAACGTATAACGTATAACGTATACCGTATAACGTATAACGTATAACGTACAACGTATATCGTAAAACGTATAACGTATGACGTATAAAGAATAACGTATAACGTATATCGTATAAAGAATAACGTATAACGTATAACGTATAACGAATAACGTAAAACGTATAACGCATAACGTATAACGTATAACGTGTAACGAAGAACGTATAACGAATAACGTATAACGTATATCGTATAACGTAGAACGTATAACGTATAACGTATAACGTATAACGTATATTGTAGAACGTATAACGTATAACGTATATCGTAAAACGTAGAACGTATAACGTATAACGTATAACGTATAACGTATATTGTAGAACGTATAACGTATAACGTATATCGTAAAACGTATAACGTATAACGTATAACGTATTACGTATAACGTATAACGTATAACGTATAACGTATAACGTATAACGTATAACGTATAACGTATAACGTATAACGTATAACGTATAACGTATAACGTATAACGTATAACGTATAACGTATAACGTATAACGTATAACGTATAACGTATAACGTATAACGTATAACGTATAACGTATAACGTGTAACGTATAACGTATAACCTATAACGTATAACGTATAACGTATAACGTATAACGTGTAACGTATAACGTATAACGTATAACGTATAACGTATAACGTATAACGTATAACGTATAACGTATAACGTATAACGTATAACGTATAACGTATAACGTATAACGTATAACGTATAACGTATAACGTATAACGTATAACGTATAACGTATATCGTATAACGTATAACGTATAACGTATAACGTATAACGTATAACGTATAACGTATAACGAATAACGTATAACGTAAAACGTATAACGTATAACGTATAACGTATAACGTATAACCTATGACGTATAACGTATGACGCATAACGTATAACGTATAACGTGTAACGAAGAACGTATAACGAATAACGTATAAGGTATATCGTATAACGTAGAACGTATAACGTATAACGTATATCGTAAAACGTATAACGTATAACGTATAACGTATAACGTATAACGTATAACGTATAACGTATAACGTATACCGAATAACGTATAACGTATACCGTATAACGTATAACGTATAACGTATAACGAATAACGTATAACGTATAACGTATAACGTATAACGTATAACGTATAACGTAAAACGTATAACGCATAACGTATATCGTATACCGTATAACGTATAACGTATATCGTATAACGTATTACGCATAAAGAATAACGTATAACGTATAACGTATAACGTATAACATATACCGTTTAACGTATAACGTATAACGTACAACGTATAACGTATAACGTATAACGTATAACGTATACCGTATAACGTATAACGTATAACTTATAACGTATATCGTAAAACGTATAACGTATGACGTATAAAGAATAACGTATAACGTATAACGTATAAAGAATAACGTATAACGTATAACGTATAACGAATAACGTAAAACGTATAACGTGTAACGCATAACGTATAACGTATAACGCATAACGTATAACGTATAACGTGTAACGAAGAACGTATAACGAATAACGTATAACGTATATCGTATAACGTAGAACGTATAACGTATAACGTATAACGTATAACGTATAACGTATAACGTATAACGTATAACGTATAACGTATAACGTATAACGTATAACGTATAACGTATAACGTATAACGAATAACGTATAACGTATAACGTGTAACGAAGAACGTATAACGAATAACGTATAAGGTATATCGTATAACGTATAACGTATAACGTATAACGTATAGCGTATAACGTATAACGTATAACGTATAACGTATAACGTATAACGTATACCGTTTAACGTATAACGTATAACGTACAACGTATAACGTATAACGTGTAACGCATAACGTATAACGTATAACGCATAACGTATAACGTATAACGTGTAACGAAGAACGTATAACGAATAACGTATAACGTATATCGTATAACGTAGAACGTAGAACGTATAACGTATAACGTATAACGTATAACGTATAACGTATAACGTATAACGTATAACGTATAACGTATAACGTATAACGTATAACGTATAACGTATAACGTATAACGTATAACGTAGAACGTATAACGTATAACGTATATCGTAAAATGTATAACGTATAACGTATAACGTATAACGTATAACGTATAACGTATAGCGTATAAAGTATAACGTATAACGAATAACGTAAAAGTTATGACGCATTACATATTACGTATAACGTATAACGTATAACGCATAACGTATAACGTATAACGAGTAACGTAAAACGTATGACGCATTACATATTACGTATAACGTAGAACGTATAACGTATAACGTATATCGTAAAACGTATAACATATAACGTATAACGTATAACGTATAACGTATAACGTATAACGTATAACGTATAACGTATAACGTATAACGTAAAACGTATAACGTATTACGTATAACGTATAACGTATAACGTATAACGTATAACGTATAACGTATAACGTATAACGTATAACGTATAACGAATAACGTAAAACGTATGACGCATTACATATTACGTATAACGTAGAACGTATAACGTATAACGTATATCGTAAAACGTATAACGTATAACGTATAACGTATAACGTATAACGAATAACGTAAAACGTATTACGCATAACGTATAACGTATAACGTGTAACGAAGAACGTATAACGAATAACGTATAACGTATATCGTATAACGTAGAACGTATAACGTATAACGTATAACGTGTAACGAAGAACGTATAACGAATAACGTATAACGTATATCGTATAACGTAGAACGTATAACGTATAACGTACAACGTATAACGTATAACGTATAACGTATAACGTATACCGTATAACGTATAACGTATAACTTATAACGTATATCGTAAAACGTATAACGTATGACGTATAAAGAATAACGTATAACGTATAACGTATAAAGAATAACGTATAACGTATAACGTATAACGAATAACGTAAAACGTATAACGTGTAACGCATAACGTATAACGTATAACGCATAACGTATAACGTATAACGTGTAACGAAGAACGTATAACGAATAACGTATAACGTATATCGTATAACGTAGAACGTATAACGTATAACGTATAACGTATAACGTATAACGTATAACGTATAACGTATAACGTATAACGTATAACGTATAACGTATAACGTATAACGTATAACGTATAACGTATAACGTATAACGTATAACGTATAACGTATAACGTATAACGTATAACGTATAACGAAGAACGTATAACGAATAACGTATAACGTATATCGTATAACGTAGAACGTATAACGTATAACGTATAACGTATAACGTATAACGTATAACGTATAACGTATAACGTATAACGTATAACGTATAACGTATAACGTATAACGTATAACGTATAACGAATAACGTATAACGTATAACGTGTAACGAAGAACGTATAACGAATAACGTATAAGGTATATCGTATAACGTATAACGTATAACGTATAACGTATAGCGTATAACGTATAACGTATAACGTATAACGTATAACGTATAACGTATACCGTTTAACGTATAACGTATAACGTACAACGTATAACGTATAACGTGTAACGCATAACGTATAACGTATAACGCATAACGTATAACGTATAACGTGTAACGAAGAACGTATAACGAATAACGTATAACGTATATCGTATAACGTAGAACGTATAACGTATAACGTATAACGTATAACGTATAACGTATAACGTATAACGTATAACGTATAACGTATAACGTATAACGTATAACGTATAACGTATAACGTATAACGTATAACGTATAACGTATAACGTAGAACGTATAACGTATAACGTATATCGTAAAATGTATAACGTATAACGTATAACGTATAACGTATAACGTATAACGTATAGC
The DNA here is from genome assembly GCF_051014685.1 of Ptiloglossa arizonensis. Lineage (NCBI taxonomy): Eukaryota > Metazoa > Arthropoda > Insecta > Hymenoptera > Colletidae > Ptiloglossa > Ptiloglossa arizonensis. The sequence continues at coordinate 6,954 of NW_027478598.1, read as the reverse complement.
GTATAAAGTATAACGTATAACGAATAACGTAAAAGTTATGACGCATTACATATTACGTATAACGTATAACGTATAACGTATAACGTATAACGTATAACGAGTAACGTAAAACGTATGACGCATTACATATTACGTATAACGTAGAACGTATAACGTATAACGTATATCGTAAAACGTATAACATATAACGCATAACGTATAACGTATAACGTATAACGTATAACGTATAACGTATAACGTATAACGTAAAACGTATAACGTATTACGTATAACGTATAACGTATAACGTATAACGTATAACGTATAACGTATAACGTATAACGTATAACGTATAACGAATAACGTAAAACGTATGACGCATTACATATTACGTATAACGTAGAACGTATAACGTATAACGTATATCGTAAAACGTATAACGTATAACGTGTAACGTATAACGTATAACGAATAACGTAAAACGTATTACGCATAACGTATAACGTATAACGTGTAACGAAGAACGTATAACGAATAACGTATAACGTATATCGTATAACGTAGAACGTATAACGTATAACGTATAACGTGTAACGAAGAACGTATAACGAATAACGTATAACGTATATCGTAAAACGTATAACGTATGACGTATAAAGAATAACGTATAACGTATAACGTATAAAGAATAACGTATAACGTATAACGTATAACGAATAACGTAAAACGTATAACGTGTAACGCATAACGTATAACGTATAACGCATAACGTATAACGTATAACGTGTAACGAAGAACGTATAACGAATAACGTATAACGTATATCGTATAACGTAGAACGTATAACGTATAACGTATAACGTATAACGTATAACGTATAACGTATAACGTATAACGTATAACGTATAACGTATAACGTATAACGTATAACGTATAACGTATAACGTATAACGTATAACGTATAACGTATAACGAATAACGTAAAACGTATGACGCATAACGTATAACGTATAACGTGTAACGAAGAACGTATAACGAATAACGTATAAGGTATATCGTATAACGTATAACGTATAACGTATAACGTATATCGTAAAACGTATAACGTATAACGTATAACGTATAACGTATAACGTATAACGTATAACGTATAACGTATAACGTATAACGTATACCGTATAACGTATAACGTATAACGTACAACGTATATCGTAAAACGTATAACGTATGACGTATAAAGAATAACGTATAACGTATATCGTATAAAGAATAACGTATAACGTATAACGTATAACGAATAACGTAAAACGTATAACGCATAACGTATAACGTATAACGTGTAACGAAGAACGTATAACGAATAACGTATAACGTATATCGTATAACGTAGAACGTATAACGTATAACGTATAACGTATAACGTATATTGTAGAACGTATAACGTATAACGTATATCGTAAAACGTAGAACGTATAACGTATAACGTATAACGTATAACGTATAACGTATATTGTAGAACGTATAACGTATAACGTATATCGTAAAACGTATAACGTATAACGTATAACGTATTACGTATAACGTATAACGTATAACGTATAACGTATAACGTATAACGTATAACGTATAACGTATAACGTATAACGTATAACGTATAACGTATAACGTATAACGTATAACGTATAACGTATAACGTATAACGTATAACGTATAACGTATAACGTATAACGTATAACGTATAACCTATAACGTATAACGTATAACGTATAACGTATAACGTATAACGTATAACGTATAACGTATAACGTATAACGTATAACGTATAACGTATAACGTATAACGTATAACGTATAACGTATAACGTATAACGTATAACGTATAACGTATAACGTATAACGTATAACGTATAACGTATAACGTATATCGTATAACGTATAACGTATAACGTATAACGTATAACGTATAACGTATAACGTATAATGAATAACGTATAACGTAAAACGTATAACGTATAACGTATAACGTATAACGTATAACCTATGACGTATAACGTATGACGCATAACGTATAACGTATAACGTGTAACGAAGAACGTATAACGAATAACGTATAAGGTATATCGTATAACGTAGAACGTATAACGTATAACGTATATCGTAAAACGTATAACGTATAACGTATAACGTATAACGTATAACGTATAACGTATACCGAATAACGTATAACGTATAACGTACAACGTATATCGTAAAACGTATAACGTATAACGTATAACGTATAACGTATAACGTATAACGTATAACGTATAACGTATAACGTATACCGTATAACGTATAACGTATAACGTATAACGTATAACGTATAACGTATAACGTATAACGTATAACGTATAACGTAAAACGTATAACGCATAACGTATATCGTATACCGTATAACGTATAACGTATATCGTATAACGTATTACGCATAAAGAATAACGTATAACGTATAACGTATAACGTATAACGTATAACGTATAACGAATAACGTAAAACGTATAACGCAAAACGTATATCGTATACCGTATAACGTATAACGTATATCGTATAACGTATAACGCATAAAGAGTAACGTATAGCGTATAACCTATGACGTATAACGTATAACGTATTACGTATATCGTATAACGTATAACGTATAACGTATAACCTATAACGTATAACGTATAACGTATAACGTACAACGTACAACGTATATCGTAAAACGTATAACGTATGACGTATAAAGAATAACGTATGACGTATAACGTATAAAGAATAACGTATAACGTATAACCTATGACGTGTAACGTATAACGTATAACGTATAACGTATATCGTATAACGTATAACGTATAACGTATAACGTATAACGTATAACGTATAACGTATAACGAATATCGTATAACGTATAACGTATAACGTATAACGTATATCGTAAAACGTATAACGTATAACGTAGAACGTATAACGTATAACGTATAACGTATAACGTATAACGTATAACGTATAACGTATAACGTATAACGTATAACGTATAACGTATATCGTATAACGTATAACGTACAACGTATAACGTATGACGTATAAAGAATAACGTATAACGTATAACGTATAAAGAATAACGTATAACGTATAACGTATAACGTATAACGTATAACGTACAACGTATATCGTAAAACGTATAACGTATGACGTATAAAGAATAACGTATAACGTATAACGTATAAAGAATAACGTATAACGTATAACCTATGACGTATAACGTATAACGTATAACGTATAACGTATATCGTATAACGTATAACGTATAACGTATAACGTATAACGTATAACGTATATTGTAGAACGTATAACGTATAACGTATATCGTAAAACGTATAACGTATAACGTATAACGTATAACGTATAACGTATAACGTATAACGTATAACGTATACCGTATAACGTATAACGTATAACGTATAACGTATAACGTATAACGTATAACGTATAACGTATAACATATAACGTATTACGTATAACGTATAACGTATAACGAATAACGTAAAACGTATAACGCATAACGTATAACGTATAACGTATAACGTATAACGTATAACGTATAACGTATAACGTATAACGTATAACGTAAAACGTATAACGCATAACGTATATCGTATACCGTATAACGTATAACGTATATCGTATAACGTATTACGCATAAAGAATAACGTATAACGTATAACGTATAACGTATAACGTATAACGTATAACGAATAACGTATAACGTATAACGTATAACGTACAACGTACAACGTATATCGTAAAACGTATAACGTATGACGTATAAAGAATAACGTATGACGTATAACGTATAAAGAATAACGTATAACGTATAACCTATGACGTATAACGTATAACGTATAACGTATAACGTATATCGTATAACGTATAACGTATAACGTATAACGTATAACGTATAACGTATATTGTAGAACGTATAACGTATAACGTATAACGTATAACGTATAACGCATAAAGAATAACGTATAACGTATAACCTATGACGTATAACGTATAACGTATAACGTATAACGTATATCGTATAACGTATAACGTATAACGTATAACGTATAACGTATAACGTATAACGTATAACGTATAACGTATAACGTATAACGTATAACGTATAACGTATTACGTATAACGTATAACGTATAACGTATAACGTATAACGTATAACGTATAACGTATAACGTATAACGTGTAACGTATAACGTATAACGTATAACGTATAACGTATAACGTATAACGTATAACGTATAACGTATAACCTATAACGTATAACGTATAACGTATAACGTATAACGTATAACGTATAACGTATAACGTATAACGTATAACGTATAACGTATAACGTATAACGTATAACGTATAACGTATAACGTGTAACGTATAACGTATAACGGATAACGTATAACGTATAACGTATAACGTATAACGTATAACGTATAACGTATAACGTATAACGTATAACGTATAACGTATATCGTATAACGTATATCGTATAACGTATAACGTATAACGTATAACGTATAACGTATAACGAATAACGTATAACGTAAAACGTATAACGTATAACGTATAACGTATAACGTATAACCTATGACGTATAACGTATGACGCATAACGTATAACGTATAACGTGTAACGAAGAACGTATAACGAATAACGTATAAGGTATATCGTATAACGTAGAACGTATAACGTATAACGTATATCGTAAAACGTATAACGTATAACGTATAACGTATAACGTATAACGTATAACGTATAACGTATAACGTATACCGAATAACGTATAACGTATAACGTACAGCGTATATCGTAAAACGTATAACGTATAACGTATAACGTATAACGTATAACGTATAACGTATAACGTATACCGTATAACGTATAACGTATAACGTATAACGAATAACGTAAAACGTATAACGCATAACGTATAACGTATAACGTGTAACGAAGAACGTATAACGAATAACGTATAACGTATATCGTATAACGTAGAACGTATAACGTATAACGTATAACGTATAACGTATATGGTAGAACGTATAACGTATAACGTATATCGTAAAACGTAGAACGTATAACGTATAACGTATAACGTATAACGTATATTGTAGAACGTATAACGTATAACGTATATCGTAAAACGTATAACGTATAACGTATAACGTATTACGTATAACGTATAACGTATAACGTATAACGTATAACGTATAACGTATAACGTATAACGAATAACGTAAAACGTATGACGCATAACGTATAACGTATAACGTGTAACGAAGAACGTATAACGAATAACGTATAAGGTATATCGTATAACGTATAACGTATAACGTATAACGTATATCGTAAAACGTATAACGTATAACGTATAACGTATAACGTATAACGTATAACGTATAACGTATAACGTATAACGTATAACGTATACCGTATAACGTATAACGTATAACGTACAACGTATATCGTAAAACGTATAACGTATGACGTATAAAGAATAACGTATAACGTATATCGTATAAAGAATAACGTATAACGTATAACGTATAACGAATAACGTAAAACGTATAACGCATAACGTATAACGTATAACGTGTAACGAAGAACGTATAACGAATAACGTATAACGTATATCGTATAACGTAGAACGTATAACGTATAACGTATAACGTATAACGTATATTGTAGAACGTATAACGTATAACGTATATCGTAAAACGTAGAACGTATAACGTATAACGTATAACGTATAACGTATATTGTAGAACGTATAACGTATAACGTATATCGTAAAACGTATAACGTATAACGTATAACGTATTACGTATAACGTATAACGTATAACGTATAACGTATAACGTATAACGTATAACGTATAACGTATAACGTATAACGTATAACGTATAACGTATAACGTAGAACGTATAACGTATAACGTATATCGTAAAATGTATAACGTATAACGTATAACGTATAACGTATAACGTATAACGTATAGCGTATAAAGTATAACGTATAACGAATAACGTAAAAGTTATGACGCATTACATATTACGTATAACGTATAACGTATAACGCATAACGTATAACGTATAACGAGTAACGTAAAACGTATGACGCATTACATATTACGTATAACGTAGAACGTATAACGTATAACGTATATCGTAAAACGTATAACATATAACGTATAACGTATAACGTATATACGTATAAACGTATAACGTATAACGTATAACGTATAACGTATAACGTAAAACGTATAACGTATTACGTATAACGTCTATAAACGGTATAACGTATAACGTATAAACGTATAACGTATAACGTATAACGTATAACGAATAACGTAACGTAAAACGTATGACGCATTACATATTACGTATAACGTAGAACGTATAACGTATAACGTATAATCGTAAAAACGTATAACGTATAACGTATAACGTATAACGTATAACGAATAACGTAAAACGTATTACGCATAACGTATAACGTATAACGTGTAACGAAGAACGTATAACGAATAACGTATAACGTATATCGTATAACGTAGAACGTATAACGTATAACGTATAACGTGTAACGAAGAACGTTATAACGAATAACGTATAACGTATATCGTATAACGTAGAACGTATAACGTATAACGTACAACGTATAACGTATAACGTATAACGTATAACGTATACCGTATAACGTATAACGTATAACTTATAACGTATATCGTAAAACGTATAACGTATGACGTATAAAGAATAACGTATAACGTATAACGTATAAAGAATAACGTATAACGTATAACGTATAACGAATAACGTAAAACGTATAACGTGTAACGCATAACGTATAACGTATAACGCATAACGTATAACGTATAACGTGTAACGAAGAACGT